>NW_006917091.1:1697359-1784523 GCF_000516985.1 Pestalotiopsis fici W106-1 | reverse complement strand
CGGGCAAGACTGTAACTTACAAGTTCTGCTTGTTGCAAGCCTTGATGCCGTCATTGATCGTCTTCCTCGCTTCGTCCAGGGCCTCATTCACGACCTTGCACTCGGGTATTGTCAAGGCCAACACCTTGCTCCCTTTGGATAGCGGAATTGCCCATACTCTCTCGAGTTCCTGTAAAACCTCGCTGGCCGGGTGGCGCCATGCAAGATCACTATGTAGAGCCCACAAAGTTAGTCGAATCCATGTTTAGTGGGTTTAGCCACACCACTACATGGGCATTATGGTCCCAAGCATTCGCAAAAGGGAAAAGAAGAAGAAATCCGCAAATCTCTTGGTTTGGGGACCTCCTTACTTTGTACCACCCAATACAATGGTCCAGTCAAAGGCGCGCTCATCGGGGTACATTCTCCACAGGTTGCGCATGCGGCGGGCAAACCTCCCGCCCGTCACCATTTCGCCGGGCACGCCGTCGACCTCGACCTCGACGTGGTGCGTCGTCGGGAACGCGGCCTCGAGGCGCTCCTCCAGCTTGCCGCCGTATGGATGCTGGGCAGGGAAGCCGCCCGTCAGGGAGTCGCCCAGACAAAGAACCCGGAGAGGGGATCTGCCGCTGTTGGACCCCATGACTACCTGCCTGCCTGCCTGCCTGCTGCCTGTGCTACCTGCTTGATTGTGCGCGTAATTCTGGCGTGTCTCTTCTGTTTTTGCCCTTTGTGTATAATCAAGTACAGAAGAAGCTGTTGTTGATGGAAATCCAATAATGAACCAGAAAAAGAAATATCTTGATGATCGCTATGTTGATGGAATGGATAAGGCTGAGATGGGTACCTACCTACCTGTAGGCAGGTGACTGTAGTACACACCTACACGGGTACTGGCTAAGCACGGGGTTGCCAAGGTGGGGGGGTTCTTGCGTCAGTCTGCGCAGGGGTCAGCTGGTTGTCCTGGACGTTTTGGGGGGGGGCGCGTTAAGCATTTGGCGCGCACTATGTACGGGTGACTGCTTGAGTGGGTTCGGGTTTGGGTCCAGGGGTAAGGTCACTTGGTTGTTCATACTGGGCTAAATTGGTTAGGGGCCAAGTTTGAGGTAGCATAGTAGGATCGACTTGCACAAATATTCTAGACTTTCTGGTAAATACACTCGAGGTAATCCAAGACTTTCTCTGGACGCGTTGAATATTACCATGGGCTGGTGCACGGATGGATTTATGGAAATATCCAAGACCAAGGTGGAGGACATGAAAAGCATCTAGTGCTACCAAAAGTACAACCTGACCGTGTTGGTTCCAAACTGTCAAAGAGAAAATATGAATTTAGAGGTAGCAGAAGAACGCTTCCTTGGCTGCGATTTTGTCAGACTTGCTCGGAATTTCACTTTTTGGAAAGATTGTCGAATTTGGGTGAAGAAATGCTAGCGCTTCAAGGTTGTTGGTTTATAGAGCAACTTGACTGACTATGTGCAACACAACATAATGGAGTTTGAGCCTGTTTTATTGTGCTCTATTACTTTGGAAACCTCAAACTCCTTGATTCTAAATAGTTATTAGTTCCAATTAATGAATGCCTACTGCCTGAGCATGGTCGATAGAAGTGCGAGGTCCACAGAACGAGTTGTATGATGTCTTTGACAAGCTCAAGGCAAAGACGACATCTAAGTTTCTGGAGCTACTCCAAGCAGGCAATCCGTACCTGAAGCTATGCCTGATTTATGGTGACCTCTGGGATGGAAATATGGATTTGAATATCGAGATTGGCGAACCAGTCGTCTTTGATACGTCCCGATTATATGCTCACAATGTGTACAGGATTAGCATGATCCCGCGGGAACGTTCACGGACTGGCCAGTCTTACCTCGACTGAATATGTTATGCGCTTCTTCCCAAGCTGCGAGCGAGCCCTTTGATCAATGGGATGATCGAAATTTACTGCACTCAATGTTTTATTCAGCAACAGTAACTCTGGCTTCCAGTGAAAGGTTTGATGTTTTGATCACAACAGACATTATGGTTACTGTCAATATCGCCGCAGCTGAAGATATCAAGAATGTCACAGTTATAGTAGAATTTAGTTTCTAGATACTGGAAAGGAAAAGGTTTGATTGATCGTTGGTCGTTTTGTATCGCTTCTCCATCCCCCATAAATTTCATATTTTGCTGCGAATCA
Organism: Pestalotiopsis fici W106-1; assembly: GCF_000516985.1. Classification (NCBI taxonomy): domain Eukaryota; kingdom Fungi; phylum Ascomycota; class Sordariomycetes; order Amphisphaeriales; family Sporocadaceae; genus Pestalotiopsis; species Pestalotiopsis fici. Next base: position 1,782,362 of record NW_006917091.1, on the reverse strand, counting down.
CCTTCATATTTGGTTTTGCGAACCATGTAGACTCTCCATGTAGAGACTTTGCGGCTCTAGATCATAACAGTTGGCAAAATTAATGATTAAAATATCATGACTTTGGAGACGGTGCAATTAGTGGTAACCAGCGTAGTCGTATGGATTAGTCATGGGGTTTTGTTGGTTACACAAGTTAATTGCGACTCGTCTACCGCCGTGGCAAACACTATACCGCATCCAGAAACAGTATTTTTCTTCGGTGATTATCCTGTGGTGACACTTACGGGGCCTTTTACAACGTAAATTATGCCAAGAGCAGTCTCATGAGTAGTTATCCAGCGCCTTGATTGAGCACGAATTCCGTGACTGACATGTAGATTCTGAGAGGACCACCACCATGACGGAGGAATGTGTTCCCGCCTGCTGACGATTCCAGCACTTGATTCTTCGTTCAGAGTTGGCGCAAATCCCGAAATATGGATCAATTCTCATATCCCAAACAACGAGGTGGCAATTGTGCGCAACACAACAGGCCAATAATGAATGGAGTTGACCGTAATTCTCCAGATACCTAGATAAACAGAATATTGTGTTGGAGTATATTGGAGATACTGGAGGAGGGTCAATGGAGGGAACTCGCAAATCCTCTGATAGGCTCGCGTTTTCTGATCCGGAGCCCGAGTGGGATAGAGTAATCAAAGAGCCATGGCCACAGATTTTTTCTAGAACATGTCAAACCCCGGTAGGACGCTCAGAAGCTCCCGCCCTTTCCACCTGGTGGTTTCCACTAAAAGCTGTGAGTTGATGGGTGGGTGCTAGAATCTTGGAGATGCAACAACGTCCTGCAACCACCAAGTAGCAGACACACGTTTCCTCGTCCAATCGCATCTTGAGCACTTGCGAGAAGAGGAGCTACAGTCATGTCCCAGCGAACCCTGGAATTTTCTTTCCTCCAGGGTCCCCGTCCATCATCCGAGGAAATAGCCTGACTTTTGTCGCGGTCACGTGCCGTCATTCTCAAGATGTATAATGGATCTAACCGCATGCATATGCGAAGTTCAGACCGTTTTGACTTTATGCTTTTTGAGCCACGACGATCGAATGGGCATGGGCGTCTCGAATCATGAGTAAGGTTCGGGAGAGTCCAGTGTTATGCAAAAACAGCGAGCGAGCTGGGGTTCCTTGGTTGTGAAGACTAGAGGGTTGGAGCAGCAGCAGGCATTCCATCTGCAAGAAGTGTCCAGAAGGCCACACATATGGCTCTTGGCAAGTAACTGAGTAATAAAAGGCCGTCAAGGGCCGTAATTCTGAAAAGCAGCATGCTGAAAAATATGATGTTGTAAGGTCCGGGGTTAATTCCAGCTTTGCCCATGCAGGACTTGGCAGCCGGGGATTTTGACAGTTGACAGGTCTCACATGGATACCCTGCAGATGTTCTAGGCCATTATTTTTTCCGAGGAGGGAACAGCACCTTGGGTAAATCAATGCAAGGTTGGGATCTGTTTACACTGCCATGTCTTATAATGCCCTCGGCAAAAGGGTGGCTGGGCCTAGAAACAAAACAAAGCAGGACGAAAAGCCTTGGCAAGTAAAACGGCAAGATACACTTTTTCATCGAATCAAGTCTCGATTTGGTCATCGACGTTGTGGCGGGTTGAGCCGGACATAGTAGGCTTTATTTTCTTTCCACTCTCTCGGTCAAGGTCGGTAAGTCATCTTTCGGTGTAAAACCATGCCTCGGGCATTTTAAGCTATATCATCTGTATAGACCTTTGTACGGGATCAACTGAGTTGACAGGGGGGAGGGGGTGGCCAACAAGGAAAAAAGCATGGGACATTCTGGGCTTTGCCGGCATGCAATTTTCAAGCATGGAACATGGGAAAGAAGAAAAGTCCCACATGCTATTTACATCAAAATGACATGGGCGGAAGCGTGAATAGCAGTGACCGCAAGATGAAAAAGAGTTTTGGGCGGAAAGGTTCAAATTCTGATTCGTGCTGTCATCTAGCCACACATTTACACATACGTAACCCTCATCTGTCCTCTGCCCATTATTGTGGCAACACCGTATCTGAAAGCTTCATACATATAGCTTCACGTGACGCAACGTTGGTTACAGTCATCCGTCCGGCCTCCCCTCTAGTGAGAACCTTAAAACATAGAAGGGAGAAAATGTTTTCCTCGGGCCTACGGTTCTGCACTGCCTCTTTCGCTACCCTCTAGCCGGTCAATGCCGGGGAGTGCGAGCAGAAAACCCGGTGGATAGCTCGGAGGTCCTCTCCGGTAGGACTATTGCATAGATGGATGGCATACATATTGATGAATAGACGAGGGCTGAAAAGCAGTCTGTCAGCATTAATATGTGCGACGAGTCACGATATTCCCAAAACGTAAAGTGATCGCTGGATTGATCAGGTATAGTCCGTAGTATTGTCGGTAAGCAATAAACAAACTAAGCCTATTGAGATGACATGTGAAACGCTTTTGTCTCTAAATGTGTTGGGTTCTTTCTCATTAACCGGGGAAACGGGAACAGCACAATGTGCTTGGAAATCAATATCATTTGCTCGGTAGTATAGGTAGTCTTGGTAGTACATAGTAGTAGGTAATTGTTTTGAGCGCGAGAGCCGAGCTAAACATTGTTACGGGGTCACCGTTGGAGAGATCTCAGATCAGGAAGGAGAAATGGAAGAAAGGAAAAAAAAGAAAGAAAATAAAAACGCCGCTGACCGATCACTAAAACTCGATGGCCCGGGGTCTGCACAATAGCTGGCCAAGAAAAATTCCAAATCCGCAGAACGATTGGGGGGATTCATGGAGGAGGTATATGTAGGTGGACAAGCGAGCTGTTTTCCTGGGTCTAATAGAGTTTATAATGTCGAGCTAATGCACGGTAACCTCATAGCGCGCGTAGGAATGGGCTGCCGAGACGCCGGCAAAGGGTGTGAGACAGGGTTCGTCGCGGCATAGTCGTGGCCAGCTAGGAAAGTTTGGGTTGGCAGCTTTTTTGTGCTGGCCCAGGGTTGAGCGAGTAAAAGAGAGAAGGGACAGGCATGCAGATGCTTTTGGGCAAGGAAGGGAAGAGAGGAGAAAGCATAGGTGAGCGATTCGGATCTGGGTTCTGTCTGCGTCTCGCGCTCCCCGGTGTTTCCATTGAACCCCAGCCAGTCGAGTCTCTGTGTAGGTAGGTAGGTAAAATAAAGTACATCCATCAGGGCAAGACCACGGAAGAGGCGAAAGTCAGAGTATAACAAAACGTTTGGGCCCCACCCTTTGGCCTTTCCCCCAAGACCATACCTAGTCCTATTTCTGGAACAATCAATCATATTGTGGATTTTGGATCTGGAGTTCAAAGAACATCGTGCCGGGCCTTTTTGCCGTACAGACGTGTGGGTTCGATCGTATGGCTGCCCCATCACAACGACGACAAGGCAAGCACAAACAAACGATCCGACAAGCCCTATAGTGGACAACTACCGACAGCGACCTCAGGCGGAGTCGCGCCGCCCGCCGCCGTCATGGCCCCCCGTGGCACACTCGTACCGCCATGGTACACGAACGAGGTTCTAGAGAGCAACATCTTGCATGCCTGCAGCATCATATGGGGCTTCAGTCTCTGCAGTGCCATGTTCTCCGCCACCAAGGCCGCACGCCAGTCCTATTCGGCCTACAAGAAGGGCAAGCTATTCACAGCCTATCCAATCATGATATGGTCGGAATGGACTGCCAGTGTGACGATTTCCATCATCAGCTGGCTGTTCCTGAAAGGCAGCATACCGGCCAGGTGAGTGGTATTCCCCCATCTTGTGTGCTCCCAGCCAGCTCAATCAACTGACTCTGATCTAGCTTTTGGATTTACTTTTTCATCCGTAGGCCTCCCAAAATTAAGACGCAGAATTGATGATTTGCTCACTTACGGAATTTTTGCAGTGGTATTCTGGGTGGTTCAGATGCAATGCATCCTTCAAATTATCATCAATCGAGTAGCCCTGGTCATGGTCAACAAGTCCCTAGCCAGGCGCCTTAGGCTCAGTGTCTTCTTCATCGTACTCATGATCAACATCAGTGTCTTTATTATATGGATGCCAGCTCGACTGCAAATCAGCGAAACATATATCCACATCAACGATATCTGGGACAGGACCGAAAAAGCTATATTCGCCGTCGTTGATGCTGGCTTGAACGTATATTTCCTCCGGACAGTACGCCACAATCTCATTTCTGCTGGCCTAACCAAATATCTGCCGTTATATCGATTCAACCTGGCCATTATTTGTTGCTCAATATCCTTGGATGTTTGTTTCCCCATGCCTAAATGCTGAGATGGTACTAACAAGGCACTAGGTGATCCTCATTGGCTCCATGTCTATTGGAACTGGTGTCATGTACGTTGTCTCTATACCGATTCCATCAGACATTTCGAAGCTGACACAACCATAGTTATATCCAATTCCATCCTCTGGTATACCTGCTCAAACTCCACATCGAGCTCAACATGGCAGATCTGATTGCCAAGGTTGTCCGGGCTTCAAACCCGATGAACAATGCCCTGGATATTACCGACAACACAATCTCATCAGGAGGATCGGGCGCCAAAAAGAAGGACCCTCCGATCAGTGCTCCACCGTCGACGTATACGCATCGCGATTCGGGCTTTCAACTCGAGTCGTCTATTCATCGCGACTCTGGATGTGTGTCAACCATAATGAGCAAAGAGGCAGACCTCGCCGAACAAGGACGGCGCATCTCGGGGGCCGATTACCACAAGGTATTACGGCCAAACCTGCAACTAACGAGAACGGGCGAAACAATTCTAGACGATGTCGACGGCGAGACGTCATCCGAGAACGAGCCGAGGGAAGGCAAGAAAAGCACGGCGATACAAGGGCAAGAGAAGAGTACGTCTGATTGAAATGGTGTTTTCAAAACATATCCATATTTGCGTCCGGCGCCGGGGCGTTTCCTCTAGATACCAGCTACATGATAGCACTGAATGCCTGATAGATTATGACCACTACTTCCTGCACGTCGAATGAGTGTTTATGCAATAACAGGCATTGCCATATCATATGGGTAGCCTCATCAGGCAATGGGCTATTGTCAACGAATGGCTATTACTACCTTTTTGGCACTGCTGTCCACGACCAGTCGACGCCAACATATCATCTTTCATGCGAGACCCCAGAGGGAGAAAACACATATCGTGACCTTTTTAAACCAAGTCAAACCAAGGGAAGGGCACTGTGAAAACCTTTTGGGGAAGGTGGCGGTCACCATGGAACGCATCACTGTCTTCGTGACACAATTTTGAGTGGTATGACTTTCCATGTTCCAAGAGCAAGTTGATGGATGGCGATTGACGGTTGGAACAATTGAACCAACAATTCCTAGGGGAGCTGCTCCCATGTCTACTCAACTATGCATCTAACAAGCCCTTCTCACAAGTAGACCTAATTTTTTTTTTTTTGAACAACCTGCAGAGGGCTTGAAAAGCTGCTCGTGGTTCAGCGTCGAGTGTGTTTCCATGTAGCACACGGTACAGACTAGGAATATCCGCAAAAGTAGAAAGGATGCATATGACATGGCCCGTACCATCCTAGCAATTATGTTGCATATCAATCGAGATTCTGGCAATGGGAAAGAGAGGGTCAAATGCTTTGCTAGTAAACCACCCAAGCACAAAATTACTCGCATAATAAGCAAACTACTGCGTATGACTCACAAGGGCGAGCGCATAGCAGCATCAGCGTGTTGACGGGTATCGTCAAGCGATGGAAATTAAACCTCATGCACGATAGACCCTGATCTAAAGGTTCCTGGGGATAGAGAGAAAGACGGAGACTCTGCCCAAACCCCACAATCCGGGCTTGTTGAATCTGGAGTTGGTCCCCATCCATCGTTCGTGGGAAATGCACAGAGCTCAGACCCCCGATGCGAATGACTGGGTATGCTGTGCTAAAAAGCTGGGTTAGGCTATAATCAAACACGAACCTGAGTGCTGGGTGTAAACGTCCAAGACAAAGCTTAAAGGGGACGTGTTACTGCATGAGATAAACAGTCGATCGATGATAGCAAGACCCTGACTGGAGCTGTAATCTGACCGCGATGTATACAGCTTGGAGCTAGCAGCTCTTCCATGTCGTCACCCAGGTGGGAGATGGTGGGTGCCTCACCGTCATCATGGACGGATAGCGTATCTGACCAATGCAATGCAGGTAGCTCAGCTTCCTCAGCTCCGGAAACAGACCAAGGGAAATAAGGGTCATGATGTTATTTTCTCTTGTCTCTGTAAGGGACCGGAAACCAACGAATGTCGGATTTTAAATGCTACTACGTATTCACAATATTTATACTTTCTTGGTAGGCAAATACAGATCCCGCTGCTCAAAATACATAACAAGGGGGAAAAAAAAAAGCATTGATAACCCAGAAGACGGGACCTCCAACCCCGACATTTTCCACTCGCCTCACTGACCACGGTAAAAAGCTTTCCCCACCTGGCTCGCGGCATCACGTGACTACAACGGAGCCAAGCGGGTGCTGGGACCAAGAGGCCAGCCGCCAGGAAAATCCAGTGCGCTAATCCACTGTCGAACGTTTCGATAACCGAAAGGCCTCATCAATTCAAAAGCTCGCTCCTCTTGTATTCCCTATCACCATCCCCCTCCGCCCTTCCCCCGTCCAATTGAGCATTTTCCCCTCCCCCACACTCCATCGGACAAGATGCTCGTTCAGCTCAGGGCTTCGGTATGTTGATACACTTTTATCTTTTCTCGAGAAAGAACCTCCCACTGACCAGAGAATGCGCCCGGGAAACAGACTGCTCGCTCGGCCGCCTCGGCCATCACCCGCGTTGCCAGAGTCAACGCCGTCAGAGGCTTCATCGCGCCGACCGTCTCGCGCCGAGGTACGTTGCCATGGACATGCACCGGAGCACTTCTGGGATCTGGAGAAAGCGATTGAGCACGAATAACGGGCGATTACGACAACTGGATAAAGCTCGACGATCAGGAGGTGGAGTATGGGACACAAAATCAACTCAAATCAAACCGGCAGACACGACGACACCTTGCCACATTTCCATCAAACGACAATGCCCCCCTTCATCAATCAATCTCGGCTTTCGCTCCGCTTTCTCCAGATTTCACTGCACTGCGCCGCCATGAAACTCTTGCCACGGTCACTGACATGACTAACCCATCTTTCACAGCCGACTTTGTCCAGGAGCTGTACCTGAAGGAGCTCAAGGCCTACAAGCCCACTCCCGTCAAGGACTCGGATTCCGTCGGTCAGGTGCAGACCTTCTCCGTCCCCAAAACCCCCAAGTCCCCCGAGGAGGCCGACCTCGCCAGCAGCCTGAAGGAGTACGAGTCCATGGCCGTCGAGGTTGAGGGCCAGGAGGCTGTTGCCCCCGGCACTGCCGCCCCCGTCGTCGAGGACTGGTTGGTCGAGGAGGAGGACGATGAGCCTGCCCACCACTAAAGCGCTGTCTCTCCGAGCGAGACATTTTTTTTTTCCCTGTGAAACCAACAACAACAACCGACAATTTTATATGGTGATGTTTGAGAGAATGGAGAAACCTGGGGGTGGAAGCAGTCGTGGCCGAGGTGCAGTGGAAGAAAGTTGATCATTGTCAACCGATGCGGAAAGGACATTGATCAAGGCTGGCGTGGATGAACAGGAGAAGAAAAAAAAGAACTGTAATCCGTGTACATTTACTCTAGGATGCTCTTCACGAATCACGAAGATCCTGGTTTCGACTTTTATTTGCGGTCCTTTTTTTTTTACGCTTTCACGAATTCCTCATCTCATATGCTAATCGTTCGACAAGTGCAATATTGTGATGCCTTTTACACATGTTTGAGGAAACCATGGAGCCAAGTCATTTCCTCCATGAAGCGAGAACTGGATTTACTCTGAATAAGTAACAGATACTCGGAGAACGGTACGAATGAGCACACCGATAATATCGGGGTTTCTCCCACCTGTCATCCAAAACCTCGAAACGTGCAGCATTCGGACCTCTTTTACTGCACGGCCTGACTCAACTGCTCCGAGTTCCCTCCATCATTGGACAGCTGCTAATGAACTACGCCCGGGGTATGATAATATTATCATGGGCAATCCCTGATGGGAATACCTTGTTTGACTTCGTATTGAGGTTTGACAGTTGACTCGTCAAGACGCCTTGCTTGCTTTCACGGGCTTTCATCTCCTCGCTTGACATCCAAACTTTTGAGAATAATTGTCCTTCTTTGGCAGGATTGAATGTCTAGCGTGGTATTTCTGGTCATATCATCTAGACGCCTCTGATTCCCGTACGTGCTGATCCCCAATCTCGCGTTCTGACAATTGAAGTCCAGACATTGAACAAATATGACCCAGATTGATCCAGACCCTGGTCATTTGTAGGTCTGCAGCCCACGACCGACTGCATCTAAGCGCGCCATTGCTTCGTAGGTTCCATTGGACTATTGCAGCAGCAGCAGCAGCACCAGCAGCAACAGCGGAGAAGTGGAATTTCAGCTCAGCTGAACTCACCGAGAGCGAGCATCCAACCAGGTCGGTATCCTCAAAGTGCCTGTCCCCGATGAACAGAGTTCCGGCATTAGTATCGCCATTCCCGTTTCATGAGCTTGTCGCTCGGGGACCGTCTTCTTCACCTACTTGATGATTTGTCCATCAAGACTCCATGGCCGGATCCAATGAAGATTCGAGTAATTTGGACAGGCTTGCAGCGAGATCAAGTGTACCAGAGTTGGAACCCTTGCAGCTTGCACAGGATTGGCGGGCAGATGGAAAGCGATATTCCGGTGATGACTGTGCCACTTGCCGTTGGAATGGCCGTTGGGATGACATGATTAGTTATGACGCCTCCATACCAAAAAATGGGAACGGCGAAATCACCAGAAATCATCTCGAGCAGTCCTCCTCCGCAGACAAATCTCTGTTGTGCGGCGCTCGTAAGGAAAGCTCAATGGGACCGGTATATGGTTCGACAACTCGTGTGAGCTGGTGGTCGGCAAAGGGAGCAGTCAATGTGAATCAAAATCTACCTATACCATGACGACGACAATGTAGACGCTCCGCCGGGGCCAACAGTCTACTCGAATGGCAGGCATCCATACACGGACCCAGGTCAGACGCGGCCCCTGTCTTGGGCTGATGGTCATATCCATGATTGCGTCCATAATCACGACTGCTCCGGCCTACAAGTCTGAGAAGCATGTTCTTCCTAAAAGATTGATACGTATTCCAGAGAATGCCGAGGATTGCGGCATACACCTCATTCGAGACACTTCCAGTCTACCGCCGAGCAACTCGCTATGCTGCTCTGACGCACTGTCAGGGGCAAGCAGCCGCCGCCGTGTCTGACAACGGTTGAAAGCATCGAAATACACTCAAAAAAGGGATTCCCTGGGCTGTTGTACTTCGAACGTTCAAGGACGCCATACAATATACTCGCATGCTAGGTCTCGAATGCATTTGGATCGTTTCCATCTGTGTAATCCAAAAGGACGAGACCGACTGGGAAAAGGAGGCCACGCGCATGTTTGAGTACTTTTCAAATGCCCACGTGACACTGGGCTCTACCTTTGGCGTCGATAGCACACGAGGCTTCCTCAGCGGGCGTCACATTGAAGCCTCGACTCTGTGCCTGTTGGACATGATCTTTCGAGGCCGCCAAGCTGGGGCGTCTACGCCAAAACGCTACGTGGGCGAGGTGTCGCTGCTGCTAGACGTCTACGACACCAACCCAACCCCCCGTGTTTGCCTTACTTCGATAATGGGCCCTGCCCGCTGTTCTAGCGTGCTTGGACGTACCAAGAGCGACTTGGTCTCATCGCGGCTGTTGCTGTTTACCCAGTATCAGATCCTGTATGAGTGTTATGCGCAACGGCACCTTTTGGGTCTATGGGGTGACCCCGTGGCGCGCACGCTCAAGAGCGCCTACAAGCTCTTTGCCCCCACCCACCCGAGGAAGAATATCTATGTGGACTGCGCAAGAGTCACCTGCACCGTGATCTGCTCTGGAAGGCAGTAGGCCGATTCGGTTTCGAGGAGCTCAACGACGGCGAGGCAGCCTGCTACACCCGGGGCTCCTCCTACCTGGCGTCCTCGTGGTCCTGAGGCATCGGTGCCGCGGCTGACAGAATACGATCGGCTCCTCTTTTTTTTTGCCGAGCGTGGACACTCCACCATTACCTTCAAAGGTGAAGACTTGACGTTTACACAAGCCGGCCGCTTCGGCCGTGCTCTTGGGGGCTATATTGTGGTCCAGGGTCCGGTGCTTGACTGCATATTGCCTCTGACTTTGTACAAGGGCGATGATCTCGATTGTTCCTTTGGTGGTGGTCAGGAATTATTACTACAAGACGGTAGAAAAATTGCCAATCTCAAGTTCCAGCCCGACTTTGAACGCGGCTACCAGGAGCTTGAAGCTGATGACGGATCGTCTACCGGTGACGTCATCGTATACTTGTTATAAACTTGGGTCTCTCATAAAGGTTTGGGATTTCTGGTCTTGTTAAGAAAAAGCAATAGCCAACGATATCATCGCTTGGGTGCTGGCTTCTATGAAACTCCGGGATACAAAATCGAGTCGCAACTGGTTTTGTGTGAGTATTTCAAGCACGCAGAACAGCGAATTCTAGAGATTGAATAGAAATCATGCAATCATACGGACATCACATAACCTCTCGACATGAATCACCTTCTTCAATAGATGTACCAAGAAGCACGTCCACGAAAACATGAATTTTACATTTTCGATCATTCCACAGGAGACAAGATTGAATACGCTATATAAGTCTGCAAGATCGTGGGGGTGTATAATATTGCAGAGAGGCCCGACTCTCGCGTCTTGGACAATCATGATCATCATCATCTCAAGGAAATCACGAAATCCATCACTAATCATTTTCTCTCCTAGCAGTATAGGGACAATGTTTCTCAGCAGGGAACGCGAGTTGAGCCATCATATCAGGTTCAGTTCGGGCAGTGCCGAGCTGCTTGGCATAGGATTTCACCTTGACAGTTGTATATACGGAGAGTCAAAAGACCTTGGTTCTTAAATCTCAGCCACTTGTAGCAATTGCCAACAGATATCCGCAGAGATAATTTGTCACTATAGTCTAAGCTTGGTATGGCATCGTAAAGCCAGGTATGGCAAATATTGTCCTTGTATGAATAATCGCATTTCAATCAAACCATTGTATAACTCCGTGATATGACATCGTGCTCAATTTGCCTATACTAGATAACCAACATCATGCAGGGTATCAACCTCGGCTCCACAGAGCCCTAATCATTAGAGTAGAAGCCTATTCGAAAGCTCTTCCACTTGTGATGCCAGTACTGCTGTCCATGCCCACATCTGTGCATCATCTGTATACCGATCCCATCGTCACCTCCATCACCAATTAATTGCATACCTCCATGCTTGTGAACAAGTTGTTTTTGCAACGATATCTCTGTCTGTCTGTATGTGCCATGATGCTTTATCTGCAGATCCGAACGCCTCCAGACTATTCGATGTCGGAGGAGCAAATACCTAACCGCCGTGCAAACAAACAGCCGGCTCATGCAAATGATGCTAAAACTCTGAAGTAAAATGTTTTGCGAACTTGCCCCTTTTTTTGCAAGTCTGAAACACTGATATAAACTAAGCCCCTCCATCGGCCAGCTATTACATGTCGAATTGTGAGTTGAAAGGCTCATCGTTCGCACCCGTCCGAACAATGCCACTCATCCTGTTGTTGGCTTTTCGAAGATCAATATCATCAAGTTCATCCCAGTCGTTGTCCCGGCGGGCATCCCGCATTTCCTCGTCATCGTACCGATCAGCCATGTGGTCGTCGAGCGAACTCTCGTCCACGAAAGTGAAGCCCTGGAAATTGGCCTGTACAGTGGGCGACAGCGGCGTCGAGTTGGCGAAGCCGGTCGCAAGTTGCTGAGCCCGCTCATTCAAAGATCCATTCTGGTTCAGAGCATTTGTGAACTCTGGGTCGAAATAAGAAACGTCCGTGTCGGACAATAGCTTAGGCTTGAAGGGTGGGGTGATGAGCTTTTTAGACAAAGCATCCCAGTCCACATCCGCAAAGAACGGGTGACGCTTCAGCTCTTCCGCGTCATCAATAGCACCAAGACGGTGCTTGGGGTTGCGGTTCAGAAGACCCTTGACAAAGTTGCGACCTTCTTGCGACAAGGTGTCTCTGGGAAAGCGGACCTTGCCAAAAGCAATGTTCTTGTACATCTGTTGAGTGTCCTCGGCGTAGAAAGGACTCCAGCCACAGCACATCTCAAAGACCAGTACACCCAACGACCAGAAATCGACCATCTTCGTATAGCCAGCTTCATCGAGCAGCACTTCGGGTGCAAGGTACTCGGTTGTACCGCAAAAGGTGTTGGTCGTGTCGTTCTTGGTCAAGTTCGCCTTTGACAATCCAAAGTCGCAGAGTGCAATGTGACCATTTGCATCAAGCAAAATGTTTTCCGGCTTCAAATCACGATACACAATGTCGTTGAAGTGAAGATGTTGTATCGCCAAGATCAACTCCGCAATGTAAAACTTGGCCCGCTTCTCATCGAACCGACCCTCCTTTTGCAGATGCCAGAACAGCTCTCCACCAGACATGTAATCTGTCACCAGGAACAGGTCTTGCTGTGTCTGGAAAGAGAACTTGAGTCCAACAATGAAGGGAGACTCCGATGTAGCTGTTCGGACCAGGATATTCCTTTCGCCGACAGTGTGGGCGACCTCTTTCTTTTGAACAATGACCTTCTTGGACAGAACCTTCATCGCGTATATACGCCCGGTATCCTTCTTCCGCACTTGGTAAACTTGGCCAAAAGTACCCTTGCCGATGAGCCGCAGAATTTGGAAGTCGTCTGGCCCATAGTGCCTCTTCTCATTTCCGTGGTAGATGACCTCGACGTAGATCTCACCCGTGGGTGCATGTTCGGCGCTGGTGTCGACATTTCCCTTCAAAGGATACCAGCCTCGAACGGAATCATCAGATGAGGACTGTTGGGCCTGGATGTCCACATGTCCAAGGAGTTCCTCCCCATTGGGCCCATGATCATAAACAGAAATATCCACAAGCATGTCCGATTCCACAACATCACTGGAAGAAGAATCAGCATGACTGCCCGGCTAACATTAAAAAGAAAGGAAGAATCAAAGGAACACTTACAAGACAGCCTCGGCGTCCCACTTAGGACAGGAGAAAGTACGTTTCGGTCGGTTGCGGTAAGAGCCATAGTCACCCATGCTGGTGTTGCTGCTCTGGCGGCTCCTCATCGGGATCGCCATGGAGCGGCCTGACTCGCTTCCCTGCCGCTGGATTGGGATTCCACCAGCCCCTGGCGGTGGCACATCCAATTCGTCCTCATCTTGAAACGTTCTTGGTCCTCCAGAGATAAGCTCGCTGCGTTGAAACACAGCTACAACGTAAGGGTCGCGGCTTCGGCGAAGGTTCCTGGCTTCGAGAATCTTGATAGTAAGCTTTCCCTTGAAGTTTGGAGCCTTTGCGCCACCAGTTTGAGCCGAGATCGGAGTCATGACACCGCTGGCGGTGGATTCGGCATTATCACTGTTCTGTCTCGAAGAACTCTTGCCATCGGTCTGCGAAGTCTGCGTAGATGAGAGCGCTCGAGTAGGAGTCGGGGGGCCGCTCTTTTCGGTTCCATCAAGTGTTAGCTTCTTGAGCCGATCAACTGAAGCAGGGAAATAACTGCCAGGGGCTTCCGATGGGGTTTGCGCAATAGTGGTTGGTGGTGAAGTATTGGAAGCAGAGCTTGCATCGGGAACAGACAACTGGCCAACAGCACTTGTGGCAGTGACCACGTTTGTAAGAGGAGATGCTACGCTAGCGCGTCGAGACTGCTGAACCTCTGAAGGGCTTTGCCCGTGCTTGAAAGCCTGGGACAGAGAGGTTCTTCGTGCAAGATCCGCGCCATCGCCGCTCGCATCGCTCAGTTTGAGCCCTCTTTCCGATGGTGTCTGCGAACAAGGAGGTGTAGGGTATGGATCATTCTGAGGTTGCGATGATTCCGACTCTTTCGGGGGTGTGCTCTTCTCATGTGGCAGGAGAGGCATGCCCTCGGAAGTGGAGTTTTGCTCATCGGGTGTAGGCAACGACTTTGGTGACGTGCTGGCTTCCTTCTCTTCTCGGGGCGATGCTGGGCGAGCATTCTCGGATTCTCGTGCTTGGGGAGAAGACGACGAGGTGTTGTGAAAGAAACTCAGAGACTTTGAACGAACCTGGCCAAAATAGCTCATGATACCGGGCAGCCGTTTATCCTGGGGATCTGGCTGAGGCGTAGCGACACCGGACCTCGGGGTATCAGATCCAATCTGATCGGCCCCGTCGTCCTCCGTGGTGCCCTGCCTACTGTGCAAGTTAATACCAGTCATGTTTGCTATCTTGACTCAAATCGACAAATCTTCCGAGTGAAGAAAAATGAACTAAAAGAGTAATAAAAGGACAGATGCTGCTGCGGCAAATGCTGGGAGAAGAAAAAGTGAATATAGAATTTGGAGTATGTTTGATTGGTGCAAAAAAAAAAACTGTTGGTAAACAGAGCTAAGGCGGCCTTCTGAGAGCAGATACTCTCGTACCACGCATTTCCAAGCAGGAGTAGTAACTCTGTCCCTTTGACATACCAGTCAAGCCGATGACGATGCTGCAAGGACAAGAACAGGATGCAGGACAAGAGTTTGGGAAGCGTGGGAAATTTTTACAAAAACCCGACTCCCGGGCCTTTCAGGTATTAAAAGCCAGGGCTACGGAACTTGACGCCATGTGGTTGAAGGGTCTCAAAGTGGGGGCAAGCAAGTGGTGAGAGGGCCATAATTTTTTTAGGTGGGGTTTGTAGGAGGAGAAGTTCAAGGCAGGGCAAGCACATTGCTGCAGATATCGATCCTGGGATGCACCGTTTTGGGTAGAGGCCGAGGACGAGTCAGAGTCAAGGCTTTCCCTGGCGAGATAAGCGTTTCTGGCGGTTCGTCCTTGACAAATTCCAGCTTGGGCAGACGGTAACGTAGCTCAGACAATGACACTGGGCGGCCTCGTCCAAAGGTGAACAGCAGGGCGCAGCGCGTACGGCGTTCATGGTTTCAATACCATGATCGCAAGCAGGATCACTTCACTCGCTCAATGAGTGCCGCCATACCGACCCATGGTAGCTTGATTGCTGCTTCGGCTCAAGCACTTGCCTGACTCGAGAATAGGACGAGGGGGGGGGGCCCTCTTTTCGTGTGTGCCCGACATTTGATCGTGGTTAGGGTCGCGCCAACGGACCGCTTGAATCGCTCGGTAGTAACAGCCCACATCCACTATTACCCCTCGCCACACGCAGCACAGCACCCTGGCGGCAAGGGTCCTTCAGCCAGTGCAGTGCAGTCAGTGCTGCGGTGCTGTTCTGTTGGCAGAGCTGACGACGGGGTCGCTCAAGTCCGAACCAGCCTGCAAATGGGACAGGCGCAAAAGCTCGGATGCAGCACGTACACGGGCCCTGGTAGGCCACTTGGTAATAGTGTCCCGGGTGGCAGTAGGTAGCAACCACAGTGGTGGTAGCGGAGGCTCCCAAATCCCTTTGGATCGGATCGAGGCAGGCAGACGAAGCGGCCCATTGTGAAACGAAATGAAGACCAAAATGGCATTGAAATTGCGATGCAGTAATTACACCATACTGGTCAGGGGAAGTGGGTAAAGGCGCCGCAGCGGCGGTTTGTGGGATTTGCACTGGCAAGGAAGAGACCGCGAGAACGAAAGTGGGTTTTGCACTTACTTTGACATCATCGCCTGGGTTGCCCGCCGAAGCAGGTCGTAGCTACCTTCCGACCCAGACATTGTGGTGAGCAGCAGGTTGAAAAGGCGCGCTCAATGTCAAAGGGCCGGCTGTTGGTAACGGGGCAAAAAAAGGCCTGGGGGGAGTGGCGCCTGGTAATAGCAGACACTCTCTAATTTTTGGTCTTCTCTTTTCCGTCGTTTACTTGCACTCAGAAGACCGGAGTGAAAGTGACGTCGGAGTGGTGCGAGAGGAAGAGTTTGCTGGCAAGAAGGTGGGATGTTGTGCGTTGTGCGATGCTCTCGTGTATGGCTACGTGGGGACAGGGGAGGGAGAAGGGGGAAAAAAAATAATGATACGACAACAAGCGTTCGTGAGGGGACAGAGGATGGATTTGCAGATGTGAGTGGGATTGATTGGGAAACTTGGGATGGAGCTTAGTACAAGCTTGCTTGATGGTTGGAAGGAAACGAGCGAGCGAGCGGTGGTGCTAGGGAAAAGCGGGCAGCCGTAGGGGTTAGCTGGTTGGCTTGCTGAAAGAAATGGACCAGATCTTAGTGGCTCTGACTGGTAGACGTCGCCGCAAGGGCGGGGCTAAGCTGGCCGTAGTGAGGTAATTCAGACGCGCGATAGCTGATGGATCTTGCCTGTTGGATACCGAGTTCAGCCGAAAGGAGGAAGAGGTCTGCTGTCTGGCATCAATCGTCAGCCGGGATTGTGCTGATTTGCACATCGATTGATTGGCAATCAGTGCATCCGTCTGCGAGTGCGTCGAGAGTAACTAGCAGGCTAGGTACTAGGTACAGTAAGTCAGTAAGAAAATCGTCCCTAGTTGCTCCGATGCCTGCAAATCATCATGGCCAGCAGGCAGAAGACAAGATATGGGTTGACGCGGGGAGATGATGTAGGTAGATACTGTGTAGATACGTAGTAGGTATTGATTGTTGTGGTTGGATGGTGCTCAAGTTAACAGAGTCTATTATTACCTGCCCAAGTCCAGGCGGGCGAACGAGAACATCTTTTGTCTTTGATTGATGTCTTCAATTCTTTCTTCTTTTCGCTATTCCTGGCCCACGTCTTCCTCTCGCTTCTCTTGCACATACATTGCTATCCATTGACGAGACGTGTCTTGTAGTGAGTTGCCAAGGGTTCTGTGCTTCCTTTTTCCAGTGCATGCCTACCTATCAAGCTCGCCGTGTATCAGGTCGAAATATGTACTACGTAAGGTAGACAGGCTTCCTCTTTTTGGTGTTGCCACTCCAGGCTCAGCGACAGTGAGCACAGCTTGGTTTGGCTTGGTGGGGAAATCGACCCGGGTGTGAGACTGGCTGGAGGAATGTCGCCCAGGCCAGGCCACTTGCCGCCGTGTATCAAGCGAAGTGCTTGTATAATATCTGCCTTACTACCTGGATAGATATATGCATTGTACAATGTTTGAAGCAATACTAATCGCAAGGAGGCGGTCGTTCCCGCGTCGAAGTGCGTGATACTGCACCAGCACCATTACAGCCAGGCATGAATCGGAAGCACCATCGTACTGGACGCCCGCTGTCATATGTACTAAGAATAGGCTTGCCCGGAACTGACACCGCATCTCAACCTACATGGTCTGTACAATACTTTTCACATGTGGCCCCCGACTGTGCCGTACCGTACCGTTCCGCATCGCACCACAGGAAGGCGAAGAAGGTTCGTTGTCGACATCGCACTGGAATCATTGGCATGTACGTGCTTCTGGGCTTGCAACCCAAAAAATCAGAGTCTCTGAGGGGCAATTTGAAGTGGTCATGATACGCAATGTGGGGGCCGTATCGATAAAGATGGACGATAAATCAGATGCTCTTTCACGATGCCGCCTCTAGAAACTGGTCTAGAACGACGACAGAATGTTCCATGTTTCTCGCACTTTCCGGCCATGTCTCAAGACCTGAACTTTCTTATTCTTCTCATATGGCGTGGTACATAACCTGTAGTTTCGGTCCAATCACCCTCCGTCCGTTCCTATTGACCTGTTGAGACCAGAGTCATGATTTGGAGGGTATGTTATTGCCTTCCTGTCCACTTTCTTGCGCGTCCTCCTTGAGTCGCCTAGTGCACAATATAGCACTACAGCGCAAATGAGGAAAAAGCAAGAAATACTTATTAGTGCTGGCAATGCTGGAAAGCTGCAGCGATACCACCTCGTCATTCGTATTCTTGACAGTCAGGTATCATATCCACTGCCCAGGTTTATACCCGGCCCTATAGCTTGGATTAGGTACTGATCGACCTTTTTTTTTTTTCTTTTTCCCTTCCTCTTTTCTTCTTCGCTTGCAGCCGCGTCAATGACAAGATGTTAAAAGGGTTCCCTCCCAGATGACAGCTACGGCTACACTAGACAGACAAGCACCTGATCCAGGCTATCTAAACATTCGATATCGGACCAGCTAGACGGCACAAGCACCTTGCGCTGATGGTGCGGTTAGGAGATGCCGGCCTTTTAATAATAGCCCCCATGCAAAAGGGCATACTACGAATCGCAGACTGCCCATTTCAAAGCTTGTGACCACGGCTTCCTCGAACAACTCTTCCCAAGACGATACTTTGCGTAGCATCGTTGTCGTCGACTTGTTAGTGACATGATGACACGGCGGCGGTTGAAAGGACCGACGATCCTGGTCCAATTCCCCCCGGCAATATCGACCTGGTCTCATGTTTTAAGCTTTGGTCGGTTGTAGCGACAGGGCCGCTATGAGCCGGGCGCATGTTTGGCCAAGCTCTTTCGCTCCAATGGTTTGAAATTTTCTTTCTAGACGTCTTCCAGATGTCCGGGATTGCGACTGTCGTGTCATGTCATGTTGACTCCGGGTCATTCCACCGTTCACACCAGCCGAATAATTGACCTAGGTAAATAGTGACAAGCTGTTTGGAGAATTTGGGGTCAAGCAGCACAGAGTTCCGTACAGCCGGTGGTCCAGGTGCCCTTGGCTAGGATTCGCAATGGTTGGCAGACAGTTGGACACCATCCTTAAAGGGTCTTGCCGAGGCCGTGATTGGATAATCATGACTCTTTTTGGCAATTGCGAAGGCTTCGCACCCTCTTGAAAGGTCCAAGTCCCATCCGATAGTCCATCACATCGGAATACTCAGCTGAGTAATAAATCTCTTCGACAGGTCGCGGCATCAATCCGCGGCTGCATCCATCCTATTCGGCTCACAAAAAGTGCCGTGCTTGAGGCCTTGGAGAGTGCAATCACCAATATTGGATTGCATGTGCTCAACATGCCACTTTTAGACTCAGCATGGCGGCCAAGAAGGCTGAAGGAAGCAAAAACAGCTGACAAGCAGAAGATATGCACAGCAATGGGCGCAATCATCAGATATACAAATCTACCTACGAGAAAAGACATACGAGGTGGTCACATACATGTAAACGTTGCTTGGTCGCTCACATTTAGTAGCCCTCCTTTGTCGATACGACAGTCAGCTTACCATGTCACCGCTTAAGCGTACGCCGTACATAAGACAACCCAGCAGAGGTCAAACATATTCGTTCATACTGCATGGCACAACATTCGGTTTTGCGTCCCACGTGCATCAGCCATCATATTCCATTTGTAGCGTATCATCAATCAATATGTAGAATTTTACTTACACCATCTCGGCTGAAGCATTCATGCACTGGAGGTTGCAGTCATCTCGGGATTTCCTGCTCCAGAGGTTGTCTACCCCCAACGCAACAGTGAGAGTATCGGTAATCCCTACCAGAAGCCTTTTACGCACTTGGCATGCACCGACCCGCCGCTTTGGAATTGCTATACTATAACCTCGCTGTTCACTCTCCGAGATCCCAAAGATGAAACACCCCATAGCAGAATCACCATGGCTATATCCCATGAGAAGTACTTTGTTGAACACGTAATTAAAACACTATCAACATTATCTTACCTGCAAACTTCCTCGGCCAAATTCACCGTGCCCAACCGTCCAAGTATATACGCTGATCCACAGGTTTCCACTCAGACTAAGACGCACCGGCTGCTCTTAGAGTTATATATAGACCCCATCTTTTGGTATCGTGCACCAGACAAAAACAACACAACGGAAAATGGCAAAATTGGGGGTGGAGAAAACCACACGACGACCACCACCCTTTTCCCAACCTCCGTCTCGGGTTCACCGCCCAACAATCTGCAAACTTGCATCGCATGCGATTCCTCCCGAAAGACAAGTTCCCAGTTTTATGTCTCCGAAAGAAAAAAAAGAAGAGGGGAAAGGGGACTTTAGTGAGTTCGAAATTGCCACATGCGCACCGAAGGGCAACTCGGCCCGTGTCCGGGCCCTTTTTATTTGGTGGTGTGCCAATTGTCTTATCTGGCAAATATACCGGCAATGTGAAGCCATCAAAAATAACACAGACATCGGCCTGTTACGGGTCTGTCCAGTAGGTATTTTCCTCCCTCGGTCAAATTCCGATTCCCTCCCGATGCAAAGTGCACATCCATGCACCAGCGCTAAGCAAAAGGTCGCCCGGACTTGCATAAAGCCGCGGATTATTTACTACTAGTAGCGATTAGCATACAGTAAACAATCATGACGTCATTCTCGATTATCCGCGAACCATTTTTTTGGTAGATCCCAAGTTTTCTTGATCCAATTGCGTGCTTTTTTGGCCGGAATATATGAGGCTGAAAAATCACCGAACCACATCTTTTGCTTCCCCCGCAAAAGAGGCATTTCCTATCGCCATGGCTACCGGCAATCTGCAATATTCAGGGACTTCCCCCATATTCACATGTCGAGGCTGAAATAGGGGGGATCAGCTTGGGCGTGACCGACAATGACTGCCATATGCTTGAATAACTTCTCTCTGACTTGAAGGGCTGGACCTTGTATAACGTGGGAAAATAACCACAGGATGCCTTGGCTTTGCCAGCCTTGTTTTTGCTATAGAATTTCCTAAATGGCTCTTGAACATCTTGATATCGATAGCCTGTACTGAAATCCAAGGGATCGTTCGTATCGGGCATCTTCACATGGCAATCAGTTGGCTGGACGAATGGAATGTCAAATAATATCCACTTCAAGTGATCGTCGTGGTTGGGCCCGTCTCAGGTGCGTGTACTATCGGCATCTCACCCACCTTGTAAAGGGATCCATATTTCAACTGTTATCAAGGTAGACATTCGGGTCCATCCTGGGAGGCTTCAATCTCACTTGCATTTTGTGGCAATACGAAGATGTGGTTGTCAGTATCAGAGACAAGAGATATGTAGTTGATCCTTCGTAAATTAACAATATGGAATAGGTTCATTCAAGCACGAGCCGAGATTGTGTTTGTGTGTGTTCTCGACTGGGCCATGTGTTCTGAATCCGTAATTATCTGTCATCTTAAGCAATCACCTCAAATCAAGTCAATCAAGTCATTATTGTGGTTTTTTTGTGGTTTTATTTTCCTGTGAACGCTGCAAATCAGAAACATTTGGCCTATCCTTTTGACCTTTCTCTGCCATCCACCAAAGAATGAGGCATGCTTGCTACCTGCTCCCCCTAGAAAGTATATCAAACTGTCTCCGCATCAAATCGTGGCAAAACCGCATTCGACCCATGCCTGCATGTATCTCAATAACGGTTCCTCCATGTTCTGCGAATTTCCCATCGGGGAACCCGATGTTGGCGGACAGCTCGTCTCCCAACGTGCTCAAGAGAGAGAGAAAACAAACAATGACGCCGGAAAGTGATGCAATGGTATCTTGAAAATGTCGTGACGAAAATGATGCAGCGGGTATCCTAGAGATGCCGTCGGCTCGTTCTGGAAAAGTGGCGACATCTATGCTGATAGACGAAAGGGAAAAGCATGAGAGCCGATGCTGAAAAGATTGCTCTGAAACAAAGGAAATAAAGGCAGAAACATTTCGGTCTTCGTTGTTGCGTATCGATGATGATGTACCTGAACATCACGTAGTGCTTTTCTCCCTCCTTTTTTATGGTTGTACTTGCCAAGGCTGTTGAAAGAAACACCAAAGCAAAGACCTAAGCATTGCGAGGTCGTTGATGCTAGACTCTCTCGTACGCCTTGTCCTCATCTGCAACCTCGAGGCCGGTGAACTCGTACTCGTCATCGTCGGAACCATGCTGCCTCTTCTTGCCTCTCTTGCCTTTCTTGCTCTTGCCACTCTTGCGGGCCTTGCGGACCTTTTGGCTCTTGCGCCACTTGGGCTGAACCACCGCATCGGTTCGTCTTCGCTTCGCAGCGGGCCGTCCCTCAGTTCTGACGACAACGGTGTCTTCCTTGTCGGATGCCTCATCGTCGGCATCGTCCTCGCGCTGACGCTTCTCGGCACGTGCAGTAACGAAGGGAAGTGGAGTGGGGACCCTGTCACGAACGCTCTTAAAGTTCTCAGGGTGCGAGGATGAAGTCAGGACGGTGTCCTGAAGGCCGCTGGAGTGCTCCGGACATGTGCACCACGTGTAATCGTCAGCCGGGGGCTCATAGTGCTCTGGGGGTCCATAGTGACTCGGGGCCCTATAATGATGCCATCGTCGAATACCCATTGGGAATCCCAAACTTCCAAACTCATTTGCGTTGTCCTTTTGCTCAGTGTCGAATACCGGAGAATGCCCTGCCATCCATGGAACCGGTTCAAATGCGTTGGCAATTGCCAAATTCTGAACGTTTGAACGTGCTCGGAAATTCTCCCATCTAGCGTCCTCGGGATAGCATGAAGCCCTGCTGGTGAAGATCTCGCCGGCTGGGCTATGATATGCCATGGCGCTGGCGGGTCGATTCATGGATAAGTTAACAGAATGGGGAGGACTGCGCGGGCTGGCTCCTTGGTAGGCTCTCTCGAGCTCTGGAACTGGCGAAAAGACGGGGCTCGGGGCGATTGGAGGTATGGGAGAACTGTTCTGCAAAGCAGCTACCGGAGATGAAACCTTGGAGCCAAAAGGGTTCCACCAAATCAGGCCAGGACTTTGGGCGTTGCTGCGGTCCTGTTCGATAGACTCGAAGAATCCGGACAAGTTCGGGCTAGAACCGTTCAGAGTCAGGGGAGATGACAAAAGACCATTAGCTGACTCCCAAGCGAGTGAGCCATGCTCCTCAGCAGAATCTCGAATAGCGGCAGTGGCAGTGGCTTCCACAATTCGCTTCCCTTGGGATGCCCTCCTTGCAACGTCGCGAGTGAAGTCTTTGCGCTCTTGCTCCCAGCGACTTGGTCCATGAAGAGAAGGAGGAGTAGAGAGTCCGCACACAGCCTCGGCAACATCACCCATGATGCGGGAATCCTCGTAACCTTCGAGAACATCGATATGGCGGCCTTCGTCCTCGTCGGTATCCTCGTGGTAGCTGTCCAAGGTGTCGAGATGCTCATCAAAGACATCGCCGTTGGTGGCCCAGTACTTGCGAAGGTACGGCATGTACGGTTCTAGCTCAGCTTGACCTTTCTCTGAGCGGTAGTGCTCTTGGTACTTCTCAGGATCGATGATGTTGTACTTCGGGTCGTCTCTTTGAGGGAAGCCACGGAACTTGTTAACCCGACGGACGATATCAGGCATTTCAAAGTTGTAGACTTTGCGGTTAAGCCACTCGTAGTAGCCGCCATCGAGCTTGGTGCCTCGGTAGCATGGGTGGAGGGCAACCACGGCAGCTTCCATGGGAATTTCAGGAATTCTGATCATCTTGTTCTTTCTGGCATCGTCACGGCGCGTTTGGAGAGTGTCTTCCATTGCACGCTTTTGTGATGGCTTGAGGCGGTTGGGTGTATACGTGAGTGTGAGAAGTTTGCGATGAGGATCGGGGGGAGTTGCCAGAACCCACTGGAAGTTGGGCCGCTGCGGGGGACTGGGCGGGCTGTAAACTCCAGTCATGTTGACCGATGGGGGTAGAGGAGAATGAGTCAGAAGGTTGAAGTCGGTTGACTGGGTGATCAAGTATTGAGATGAATGATGAACTCAAAGCTTTTGAGCCAGCAAAAGTTTGTGAGTTCTGGAGGGCTCGGATGCTGAGGGGCAAAGTAGAGAAGTATTTGATTGATGTGGGAGTTGTGAATTGACTTCGAAATTTGTCCTTCAAAATTGTTGAAGTACTGATTGATGATTGACGTTGGAAGGTGGTTTGAGAAAAGAAATGACGTGGTGGAAAGTTGGACTTTGTACCGTCTTTTGGAAGAAAATTAAAAAGCCGGCCAGGTGGATTGTTCAAATGAAGCAGGGCACAGATTGTTCTTGCTGTGGCTTTTGGAAAGAAAAGATTTTCAGCGGCTGGGAGGTTGGATTGTTCCTCGAAATTCTGCTGCACCAATAGTGAAGCTTGCAAGTAGCTACACGAAATGCAAACGGCAGAATCTTTTTTGTTCCTCATTACATTTAGTATTCAGTGGCTGGTTTCCATTGATAGAGGGCTGCGGACTGGCAATTGCCCTACGTTGTCAGACGTCTCTGTATGGCTTCGTTCTCAACGTGAGAATAGCTTCATCTTGCATTTTCAAGACTACATGCATGGTAGTCTCTAAAATCAAATATCTCTTCCCATACTTCTTGAGAGTGGTAAAAATAGTAGAGCTGTACTTTTCTGCTACCAATGGACACAAGATTAGGCTCTACTTTTATACATGACCAACTAATTTTGACTCATAAACTGACCCCAAACGCCATCAATGATGTTTGCCTGCTTCTCTCTACTGTCCGGCCTTGTACTTGGCAATGACTTCCAAGAGATGCTTCTCATCCCCTTCTGTGAGACCTTGAGGCATGTAACGCTCTCTGGGAACTTCTCGTGGAAGCAAAGGGTCTGGGTAATCCCCTGAAACAAACGTTTTCATTAGTTCAATCTGACCATGATCCTGCATCACATGGGCCGACACTTACGAATATTAAACTTGAGATCAGAGAGACGTTGCTTGGCAATATCGGCCTCCTCCTTGAGCTTCTTTTTGTCATTGATTGCGATAGGATTATAAGAATGGAGGCCCGGAGTCATGGTGTCTGCCGGGGAACCACTGAAGGACTGCGTCGGGGTGTGAAGGCCTGGTGCCCGATTTCCTGCCGAACTAGCCATGATACCTCGATTCAGGAAACCCCAACAATGTATTTACAGCAAGCAACTCTGAGTCCTGATTAGTGATGAAGCAGATATTTCTATCTTACAAGCGCGACTTACACGATATGGATCTGCAAAAAACTGGTGTTTATTGCTGCCAATGATCAATTCCCAGTGCTGGAAAAACAACCAGAAAATGCGGATCAATATTCCGAATTTCCTAAAATTGATGGAATTTTATCGTGACGCGATGATGATTCTGGGAGTGATAATGGTAACGATCTCAACTTTGATTTGTATTTTCTGAAATTAAAATGTTCATAACCACATGAGTTACCCGAAGCCGGATCATGAGAGGACGTCGACAACCCCGCCAACCCCACAGTAGCTGACAGCCTGTCATTGGACAGCTCCGAGAAGGGGGATGGACCCCTGGCCGATTAAGCGCAGCCGCAAAAGAAGCCCAAGCAAGAGACGGGGGGCCCATACCACAAGGTTATTTCCCGTTGTGACTTCATTGCCCGCTCGCTCGCGCCCATGCCACTTGCTAACTTTTCGGTGACTTCCTTGAGGTTGTGCTTTCGAAGTTGCAGACTCTAAAGTATCTCACTTGCAAATATTACGCGTATTCTGCCTCAACATGGCCAAGAAGGCTCAAGTTCCAGATGCTTGGGAGGACGACGATTGGGAGACGCAAGCAGACAAGGCTACCGCCGAACCATCAGCTCCAGAACCGGCGCCGGCGTCCCTCAGCAAGAGAGAGCGCGCTGCGCAGCATGCCGAGTCCAACAGAAGACTCTGGGAAGCGGCGTACGTTATTAATTATCTAGATCAATGGTTTAATTTTCTTTACAATTTTCTAACAACCCGACAGAGAGGAGCCAAACAATGGGGCACCCCTGCAGTACATGTCGCAGCAGCCCGAACCCCCGTTCGCACAAACATTCAAAGCGCCCCCAATAGTCCTCGCGCGTAAACCCGTACTGGCAAAGCGAGACCCAGTCACGGGTGGTATGGCCAAATTGTCCCTCGCAGACGATAGCGACGAAGAGGACAAGAAACCCCAGGAGACGCCGGAGCAAATCCGGGCACGCCAGAAGCGTGAGCACGAGGAGAAACAGCGGCTCTACGCCGAAACGAGGGCCAAGATCTTTGGAGAGAGCAGCAACGGCGGCAGCGGCAATTCTCGAGCTGGTAGCGGACGTAGCTCAGGAGCGACAACCCCCGGAACCACAACTCCTCCACGCAATCAAAGAGGCAGAGGTCGTGGCAGGGGCGGCCCTAGGGGACGTGGTGATCGTAACAACCACCATCGCACAGATTCTGGAAGATCCAGGGATGAAAATCTGCATGAAGGCACACAACGACGCGATGAAGGGCGTGAGAGAGAGCTTTACGACCCCAACTACTCACCAAGACCAGTTGTTCCCATGGAACAGCGCACTGGATCCGGGACGTCAGGTCAATCTACACCGCGAAAATACGAGCATACTATTCGAGCACCTCGCGGCCCCGATGGCAGTGGCCGGGGCGGTTTCGGTTTCGCCAGACGAGGAGCAAAGGAGGACTGATTTTCATCGATCATATCTCATTATCTCGTGTCGGAGTACACTAAGACTGTGAATGGTATCTTCCTTACCACCCACCTCCGATTTTCCCAGCCAATTGTACAACCCTTTCCGTGTCAGTCGTTTTGTCCTTGCCGACATCACTGATAACTTCCCGATATGTCGTCATGGCCAATCTATCTATGTCTACACCAGTAATGCTGGACAAATGCGCTAGGGTATCTCGAATGTACGACGGAGAAATGCCACCGACCAAGTGAGATGTCGAATCATTATCAATAGGTTCGACATCGGGCTCGTCGGCCGAAAAGTATGCCTCATCAACCTCTGCCAACCAATTCTTTTGTTCCTGGGGACCGGGTTTGGCTTCTATCCCCCTCCTCTCTGTCACAATAGGATCATCGACCTTGATCTGCCCACCGCCATTTGTGCAGCCACCGGGGCATGCCATGACCTCGACGTATTGATATTCCATCTTGCGAGAACCACCAATAGGTCTACCTCCCGGCACGCGGGACGGCCGAGCTGGTTTCAGTTTCCTAACCAGGTTTTGGATGTTGCGGAAACCGTAATATTTGGCAGCCTTGAACAGCGATTGTCCATTGGCCGAGATGACATTGTATTCCACAACGTCTACGTTTCTGCCCCGGATTGTCTCTATCCTGGAGCCTGGGTGTTGAGCTGAGACATACTGAAGGGTGTAGTGGAGATTGCCTCCTGATGTCCCGGCGGCAGTATCATTCTGCTTCTGCGTCTTTCGCTTTTCTCGGAATAAGAACTCATGGAGTGTTTGGTCTGGAAAGGGTGCTGTTTGGGATGAAGACACCGATTCATGGGAGAGTTGGAAAAAGTCCATGCCTCTCGACTCAGTAAGCATCAGGATCTCCTTGCTGGTGATGACGCAGTCCACATCTCGTACACCTCTTCCCGGTTTGCCATCGCCAGCCCAGACGGCATCGGTCAGCTCCTCTCGACTTGCTTCCAACTTCTTGTCAAAACAAGGCATGACCGCGAGATGCCATATCCGATCCGGCGGGATTCCAAGTACACGGCTTAGACTTGTCTTCAAAAGAGTGCCCATGAGCGCCTGTGGAGATTTGACTCTTGACAAGTGCGGCAGCACGTGTGGATGCGTCTTCTCCGCGTAACATACCCACCCTGGGCAGCTTGCTGTGATGATAGGCTTGGTGGCTCTTCCATCGCCAACAACATCACTTAATATTTCCTCTGCACCCAGGACCAGGCATGCTTCTCGTGCGGTATTGGTGTCGACTACCCAGGTGAAAGCATTGTTGTACTTTCCGCCTGCTCTAAGACCTGCGCTTCCACCTAGGAGTTGCGCAATCATATTGCCCGCAGCCTGCTCTCCCAAGCGACCACCGACTGCCGCTGCCAGACTTGCGCGCGACTGTGGGCTAACGCTGGCTACGAACAATTTTGCCTCGGGATTCTCGAGCCCATCCACAGCCCAGCTTCCATTCGCATCTTGGCGCAATTGTAGTCCTGGTGCAGAATCTAGAACGCTTAAAACTTCGCTGTGGCTTTGCAGGCTGACGAGGACTGCTTCTGCCGATGTCACACAACCGGAGCATGCTAGACAGTCGGTAAGGGATATTTGCGCCGGTTCGTTTGTGCTGGCAGTGGCAGCGGAAGGGTGACCATCAAGGATCACCTCATGCTCAAGCGGCTCGTCGGTAGGTGGGGCCGGAGCGGGAAGGGTCTCGACGGGCTTGATGCAAGCGACACCGGGGGAGATGAAGTCGTTGAGATCATCGGCTGAAAGGATTGCAGACATGGCTGCGGCTGGTGCTTGCGATTAAAAGCTGATTACGAGAGTGCGCCGATGGCAAGCACTTGACGAAACGCTGCACCAGCAAGTAAGTAGTCGGGGTCTCGGTTCTTCAAGAGTGATTGATGATCGACTGCCGAATACAATCAGCTTCTGAACTGATGTGTTCGAGACCGGTAAAAGTGGTGTCTTGTAGGTACGGGTCGACTTGAGAAGTAATTAATGAGAGGAACCAAGTGTTTGCGACTTGCCTCGGAGCCTGAGTAGTTGTTCAAGGGAAACGATCTTTAAGATGGCCAATTTCGTCCAGTCACAATCACCGGAAATGCGCCTCTGCTTTGAAATGCAATGCGATTTTTTGGCTTGCGAGATCGGGCGCCCACCTGCCTAACATTTCACTGGCGTGGCGACGACGCGGGGTCTAGAAGCGCGAAAACCGCTGCTGAACTAGAGTGCAACTAGAGTGCGGCTCCAAGGGCTCTCCCGCCCAATCAAATGCCAAGTGCTGCTGTTCACTCTGTTCACCCAACTGTGACGTAGCGCTGGCTGCAAAGACAGTGCACATGTGTGCCGAGCTGCCGCGTTCTCTAATGTAGATACCACAACGCAGCAGGAGGGCTCACTGAAGCTTTACTCAGCCACGACGGATATTTCAGGGATTGCTTGCATATATATCTCTACCACAATAGCTAGCTACATTGGACTTTTGGACATTTATCAAAAATACAGTTGTTTATTCACGCTACATACAGAAAGGGGCCTCTCTCTGTCGTAAGGCCTTGGAGCTATTCACACTTGTTCGCTTGAAAAAGACATATCAACCCCACCAGCTTTGCCATACAGGCAGAGGCAGCGAGACAAGAACACAATGGACGCAGTATCGGCCTATAGCTTCTCGTCCCTGCTCTGGCTCTCAACCCAGGCGATCCCGCTCATCGTCTGGCCGCAAGCCATCAATGGGCTTCTGACTATTGACAAGGGCATCATGGAGCCGGCGAGCGGCGTAGAGAACTACTTTGCCCGGTCCCTGGGCTTTGCGCTCCTCGCGCTAGGTGCCGTCACGGTGGTACTGTCGGGGGCGTTGCCGTTGAATAGCATGGTCGAGAGTAAGAAGCCGCTCTCCTTCCCCCCCTCTCATCCAAGAACGCAAGGCCTTGGTTGTGTAAATGCCCAGACTAACCTCTTTGATCTTTTCGTTTATATAGCACCAACCGAAGGCATCTCGCCCTATGCGGCCGCAACACTGCTCATCACGACGCTGCATCACGGATCTGCTGCGTTTTACTGCTGGACCAAGCACAACGAGACGGGGCAGACGGGTTTCTTACTGGGGTTCGTGGGCAGCGCTGGCCTCGCCGCGTTTGGGACCTGGTGTCTGCTGTTTGGCGGCGAGAAGGCGAGAATCTCGCGCCGTACTGGCGCCGACAAGCGGACCAGCGGCTGGCCTTTCCCCAATGCCGAGGCCGACAAGCGCAAGCAGAAGAAGAAGGGTCTGTAGATTTGTTTGTGTACGAAGAGTCGATGCAGATTCACTTGCTAGATGATAGTTTACGTGAAGCCCGAGGCATACTATAATGGAGCATACATATTCCCATTTCTGGAAACCAAAAGGTAGCCATGATCCAACAAGCCACGTCTTTGGAAAAGACCCTCTGCATTCCCATAGTCTTGAGATCTGTTCTCTCTAATGCTCTGAACATACCAATGTAGTCAATCTTGAATCCGTTGAAACAACCCGTTTTTTAGAGCAAGAAATCATGGCATTAAGAATGTGTCTCATTAATATCAAATTATCAAGTCGATATCTAGCTTGAAGTCCATAATGCATTATAACAATGTAGCCCAGCGGGTACCGCTGAAAGGATTTCTTTTAACGCCTGACTCCATGACCGTTTAACACAGAGACCCCGTCGAGGGCACTCTCAAAACCTAATTCTCAATGCGTGAATGGGAGCTGAGGTTAACCACGCCCTACCATGGGCCAAAGAGAGACCGTCTCCTGCCTTCAAATGTCCCAACGTGGTACCATAACTTGATGGCCGCGGGAGAAATAAACAACTTTTTCGTCTTGGGTCGTGACGCTCCTCACGTTCCATGCTCTAGCACGTGTGCTATGCTGAAGGAAAGATGTCGCCGCCTAGTCCTCCTCAACCTCAACATCGGTGCCTTTGGCGATTTCCGGGCCTTCTTCAAGGTCATCGCCCTCTTGGTCTGTTTCCTCGGGATCGTGGCTCCCCGATAGCTTGACCTTTGAAGCACCACTGACCTGTATATCAGCAGCGCCACTAAGTACAGCGTGTCGTCGATGCCACCAATCGACTTCGGCAGTCTCAACCTGTTCCAGGAGAACCTCCTTCTCAAGCCACTCTTGCCGATACAGCTCCTCCCATTCCTTGCATTGCTCGCGAAGCGTTGCGCCCTCCTCGGTTGCCCACTTGAGATTCGCGACACACAATCGCCATAGAGACTCAATATCTGCCTGTCCAATCGACAACTCCTTACTCGTGAAGCCATGTTGCTCTGTAAGAGTTGTGAAGAAATCCGAGCCAACTTCCTCGTCAGCAGCGTCGTCCATGGAGTCGTCTTGAGTACCGTGTGGTTGTTGAGTCTTCAGCACAATCTTGAGTCTGTTATTCTGCTTGGCCTTATCGGCGCGTTCGTGTTGAAGTGACTTTGGAACGGGGTCACTGGGTCGTAAAGCTTCGGTCTCATGTACAGTGCGCATGTGTTTGGCCAGAGCATCAGATCTTGTAAAGGCGCGGTCGCACTCTGCAGTCGTGTTAGCATAAAAGTTTTGCCAGTTTCCAAGACAAATGTTGATTTGCGACTCGAGTTGGATTCTCAAGATCTTAGCAAGCAGACATACCAGGCAAGTAGCAGTAGAAGGGCTTTTCGCGCGTGTGGCTGCGCATATGTGCCTTCAGGGCATATCCACTAGCATGAGGCATGCTCTTTCTAGTGCAACCGATCCACTCGCATGTGTACTTCTTCTGTCGGCTCTCTATGTGGTCGTTGTGGATGTGTTCGACGAGGTAGTCCATGTTGCCCTGATCACCCGCGTCGCAGCCATCCCAGGCGCAAATGGTCACCTGTTCTTGTGCTTCCTCCTCGTCAAGTTTGGCATTGATGGGCGAGTTCGGCACGTCGCCCGATGTGTCTGAGGAGATGTCGCCATCAAATTCTGGCTCTGGCTCTGCTGGTTCTGGGTCGACGTGTGCAGAAGATGAGGCGCGCGAGTCGTCGCGAATCTTTTGTCGCTTGGACGGGGGCAACGCAGGCTCATCAACGGCCGGCGAGTCGTACTCGTTATCAGGCTCTGGGGAGTCAGAGGATAACGAGCTGATGTCCGAGGATGATTCTGATAGCAATGGCATTTTTGCGCGGGTGGTTCTGAACGAACCGAAGGCAACTGGGTGGTTTGATGCGGAAAGTGCCCTTGCTTGATTCAGCTACAATCAGCCGGTCTTGGCCGCTTGTTGCCGGTGATTAAGACGATATGGTATCTGTTAAGCGACGCGATCAGATAAGAAGCTTGGATAATTGTGTAGTTTGTGTTGGTTGTTTGCGGGACGGATGGATCGTCGTTGTTGCGTGTTTGATAGATGCTCTCCGATTGGGGAAAAGATGCAGCACTGCAGCTGAGAGATTCCCATGCGATCGACAGGGCTGTTGGGGCTAGCGCTTAGTACGTAATGTGTATTTGCTGCAAAGTTTGTTACGGGCAAGTCGGCCAAAACGGACATTCAATTACTTTGAACTTGAAAAGGAGCAGCAATGTCGATCACCCAAAATGCACTGCCACAAACCCAAGTACGTAATGAACATAACTGACATGCAGCGCTTCTCCCATCTGTGGGTTTATTTGGTTGCCTGGCGCTTCCAGCAGCCTGATCCATTACTCGAACAACGTTCAGACTATTGTACTATTGTGGTATGAAAGGTTTCATGGAATCGATTGGATGCAGGTAGAATGGTCTATAAAATGTCCAAGTACTATTTGGCTGCAACGAAAGTGATTCTATGCTGTTGGGCATCCAGCCAGGGACTTGTATGTACACTAAGCCGACCATAAGAATATAGAAAGCACAAACAGATTAACGCACCCTGCACGACATGGTACATAATTGGGAGGGGACTCTCTTCAGTGTTACCTGCCGCAGGTTCCGTTTCTTCTAGGCACGTATAAACTCTAATGATTGGTTCCTGGTACCCCTAAGCTAGCCCACTAGCACCGTTTCCCTCCATTCACTCACGGTGCGGTGCCCTCCCTCCGTAACTGACGTAGTCATCGACCCCACGACTGGTCGCTCAGCTCCTGTTCACTGAGAACATCGAGCAAGCTGGTTCTCAGAACCTCTCTCAACCCAGATCACCAACCTCATTCGCAAACAATCATGGCGTCCCTCAATCTTTCGATCAATGGGCCCTCGATCAAGTCCAGCTATCAAGCTGTGATTAATGCATCCGCCTCCGGCAACTCCTCCACCTTCGCCAGTTGGGCCTTATTCTCAGTCCAAGCTCCCCTAGCCAATGCCTTCCAAGATTCAGGCAATAAGGAGAGCGTACTGAAGGTGCAGACTACCGGCGAAGGCGAGCTTGAAGAGTTACTCGAAGACTTCAACGAGGGTCGAGTACAATTCGCCTTTGTCAAAATCAAAGACCCCAACTCCGGCCTCCCGAAATATGCCCTCATTGCATGGGTAAGCTGACTGCCCTATCCAATCTACTACTTTTTCCCTGCTGCAACAAGCTGACCACTTTCGCAACAGTGCGGTGGAGGTGTTCCCGAGCGAACCAAGGGCTACTTTACTAGCCATCTCAATGCCGTCTCCAAGGTTCTTCACGGCTACCACGTACAGATCACCGCCCGCTCAGACAGCGACATAGAACCAGCAAACATCCTGCAAAAGATATCCGATGCTTCAGGCGCAAAGTATACCGCTGGAGGCAGCGCGCCAGTCAAGTCGTCGGGCGCCCCTCCTCCTGTCAAGTCGAAGCCGGTCTTTCCCACGACTGCTAGCGGCACCATCTCCTTCAACCCAATTGTGGCCGCTCGCAACGCCCAGTTGCGCTCCAAGAAAGATGACGACGGCTGGGGCGAGGATGCCCCCCAGGTCTCGCGGAGTCAAATTGAGAAGGTTGAGTCTGCTTATAAGCCTACAAAGGTTGACATCAATGCGCTTCGAAGTCAACCTACAGCGTCGACGGGCGATGAGCGTCCAGACGTTGTCAGAGGTGCCTATCAGCCTGTTGGCAAGATCGATATTGCCGCTATTCGAGCAGCCGCCAAGGAGAAACCCGACGACAGGCCTACAGTGGTCAAAGGCGCATACGAGCCCGTCGGAAAGGTAGACATTGCCGCCATTCGTGCAAAAGCCCAGAAGCCTGCTGAATCTACCCCCGAGGAGGCACCCGAGCAGCCGAGGTCTTTGGCCGAACGGGGCGCAGCTTTCAACCAGTCCGAGCGTATTACGGAGTTGCCAAAGCCAAAGGTGGTCAAGAAGTTTGACAATTCCTCTTCGTACGGAGGTACCAAGCCTCTGAACCCGGGTGGTTTCGGTCTACTTGGACCTGCAGGCGGCGCTCCTAAAAACCCCCAGGTCGGCTCTGCTGGACGATCTTTCGCGGCCTCTAGCGGCAAGACTCCTGCACAGCTCTGGGCCGAAAAGAAAGCAGCTCAAGGTGGTGGAGCGGCCCCAAGTGTTGCTAGCCCCTCTGTGACTTCGCCTGTCGCGCCGCAAAAGAGTGGAGGAGGATGGCAGAGTGGATACACTGGCAAATCCTGGGGTACTGTGCAAACAGGAGCTTATGGTCGGGGAATTGGTGGACAGAAGACTGGAGATACTACGACTAGCCAGGGCAATGAGGAGCCAGAAGCCAGGCCTGAAGGCGTCAGCTCTCTGAAGGATCGATTCAAGGGCGCTGCACCAATTGGTGTTGCAGCAGGTGCCGGGGCAGTCGCCGGAGCTGCAATCGGTGCCGCCGCTGCTGGCGAAGACGAGGAAGAGGAGGACGAGGCGGCGCCTCCGCCGCCACCCCCAGCCACTCGACCTTCAGACGGTCCATCTGGTGGCTTTGCTCTGCCTGGCATGCCTCCTCGTCCGCCTCCAGTCACCGATGAAGATGAAGAGGAAGAGGAGCCTGAGCCTATTCCAGTCGCTGTCCCAGTTCCTCGAGGTCCTGAGCCCGAGCTCGAACCTGTCCACGAACCACCGAGATCTTTGCCTACTCGTCCCCTGGCACAAGAAGTACCGGCAGAGGAGGAGCTTCCCGAGGAGGAGGACGCCTATGACCCTCGAGCCGCTGCGACTGCTGTTGCAGAGCAGCAGTTTGGTGAAGAGCAAGTCGCCGATGCTCCAGCTGCTACTGGCGGAAAGAGGGCATTGATCCAGTATGACTATGAAAAGGCGGAAGACAATGAGCTTGAACTCCGCGAAGGTGACTACGTTACCAACATTGAGATGGTAGACGAAGACTGGTGGATGGGCACCAACTCTGCCGGAGAGAGCGGTCTTTTCCCGTCCAACTATGTGGAACTTGTTGACGATGACGATTCGGCACCCACTGGCGCTGCTGCACCTCCTCCGCCGCCTCCCGCTGCTGCCGTGCCGGAACCGGAGCCGGAGCCAGAGGCTGCTGCCGGCGGCGGCGCTACTGCTACTGCAAGCTTCGACTACGAAGCTGCCGAGGACAATGGTAAGCTCCTAGCCTGACCAAAACAAAAAAAGAGGAATACATTGCTAACATGTCTTCGACAGAACTCAGCTTTCCAGAGGGCGCGACTATTACTGGTCTTGAGTTCCCTGATGACGATTGGTGGTTTGGTCACTACGGCGGCGCATCTGGACTTTTCCCAGCCAACTATGTCGAGCTTAACCAGTAGACACAGGTTTGATTCATTGTGCTTTCATTAACGGTTGTAGCCAAAAAAGCGACACTTTTGAGGTGGGGAGCAAGAATAGATTATCAAAACACAAGTGCTTTCATCAAATTGCAGTCCCTGCTTTGTGAAAGATTCAAGACAAAAGGTTCTCCTTGTGCAATCCAAGATTTGATTTAGAATTGGAATTGCTAAATGACGACCGTGGAATTCTTTTGCCATAACCTCCAAGTGCTATACGCTTAAGACTCATCGAAATACATCATCTATTATTTATTATAAAAGTAGAGGATTCTTGACATGCTCTTCAAGCTGCCCACCCACTTGATCATATAATCATCGTTGTGAAACTGCATTACTCGATCATGGCAAAATCCATAAAGAGAGGCAGTATTAGGCAGATACTTGCAGGTAGCTTGCTAGATCCTGCCTGCCTATAGGGATAAGATTCATCACGTCTTTGCGCATCCAAGTATTCATTGCCATCGGTGGCTGTGGCGGCCACGGTAATATTTGCCGCCGACTTGCGACAAAAATCGTGGCTTAGCACTGAACATGTGGCGCGGATCTTGGAAACGGGAAGATCTCTCTTTTTGACAGGAGGACTGGCCTGGCTATGTAGGACTAGAATCTGGGATGTGGCGGGAAAATGACACTTTCATTAGTGAGTATCTATCCTTGTCCAACCAATTGGACAGGCGTCGTCTCACTTGAGCAAAATCGTCCATACTTTTTTTTCCTTTCTTAGCGGTTCACGGCTATTCGGCAGATTGCCAAGAAACCAGGGCGGCCATTTTCATAACGGCCAAGAGCAGAACAGCAGCGATTCGGGAATTCCCGAAAAATACGCTGAGAATGAAAGAAAGGTTCGAAAGATACACGCAGATCAGAGCTCGGGATTTAGCAGATAGTTCCAGGTAACGTATCATGATACAGTAGGCAAAATCCCTCTAGCCCAAGGACAACAACGCGGGACATGAAATGGATCATGTGGTTTGGAGAAGGGGGAGACTTTTGTTCGAGAGTTTGGGGGTTTTAGGAGGAAGAGGAATATCGGATCTTGAGCGCGACATGGGGCTAAAAAAGCAATACCGTGGCTTTGGTGGAGTTTGTTTCTTTCTTTTCTTGTGCAGGATTTCGAGTCCTTGAAGGCACCTCATCAAGCACTGATGGACTGATTGACCTCGTACCTAGGTACTTTGTACAGTACCTGCGTACCATCCGGGGCTGTAACGGCAGAACGGCATCCGTATGTGGACAGTGGCCATGGGTCCGATATTATGAGGAGCTGCGCGACTCGCAGAGGAACCTGGTACTCACATAACAGTTGTCGCAAATCGCAATGAGCAGTTGAGATATTCACCATGGTGATGTTCTAGGTTCGGTAACAACCACTGCAATTATTCAGTGTCATCAGTGTGTGTGTGTGCACACGTACGTGTACAGCTGAGCCACCATGACTTCACTACTCTGTACTTACCCCATCGTAGTAGGCAATAGCTTAGCTCTCATGTCCACGGGTATCTGCTTTGGTACAAGGTTTCTCAACTATCTTTTTTTTTTTTCTTCAAGCGGTGCGAGTGCCGAAACAGCCCAACGCCCGTCCAGCGGACAGAGAGGACGGTGACGCCGCCGGGCTTATGTGGAAAGGCGGCTTGTTGCATGATCTACGTTTGTACAATGGCCCAAACTTGACCCCTACGGACCACTACAAACCCACGATCTGTCCTTGGGACACGTCCCCTAAAAGCCCATCTGATTGCCCGACCCATCACGAGGACCACCCGATATGCCTTTAATCGCAGGGCAGCCCCGGGGAAAGGAAACAAACCAGCTGGGAGAGCTCCAGCTAAATAGTAGTACATTAGATACAAGCTAATATTTTTTACCAACTACCTGCTACCAGGCAGGTAGGTACCTTAGCTCTAAAAACTGGCATCGATAATTTGAGATGGTGTGGAGTCAAAAAGACGCATCATCCTGTCTGTTCCCAACTCCCAGGCTGGCTCAGACTCATCAGTCAGTCAAGATCAGTGTGGGCTCCGAAGAGAAAAGCTTCCAAGTAGCGCTTTGCGATTCGCCCATTCTCAACTTGCATTAGGGGACTTTGCACGACGGAGGACCCGCGGCCTATGCCTATTCCCAGCAAGGTCCCAAGGTCTCAGTGGCTCACACAAGCTCCCAGCAAGGCACAGCTGCACAATTGCCCCTCCACACGCCGCTGAAACTCGATGATCCATATGAACAGAATCGACATGGGTTTGATCTGATGGATGGGCAACAGTCAGTGTTCAAAGACAAGAACAGACGGTCCCACACCCCGGTCAATCGCTCGTGGGCCTCCCAAAGCGCCTTTGCCTTCCCCGTGGTAAAAGCGAACAAAAAGGTAAGGAAAGGTCGGGTAAGTGTAGTGGTCAGTGGTCACCGTTAGTAGTTCGGCTGCCCCAAAGTACGTACAAAGTGTCATTCCTTTACGTCGCCTCGTTCCCGCCGCTGTCGCCTCTACACTTGAAACTTTTCTTCTTTTTTTATTTCCTTTCCCCCTTCCTGAATCTTCCCAACCCTTCGGTCAGCCTGGACTAGTCGACGCTTGCGCTCTCATCACCGGCTTTGCTAATTGCTGTCCGCGAAAGCTTCTCATCCCCCCTTCCTCAGTAATACCGTACATTAGCTGTAGGTACGTCTTATATTCCGCTCTGCCCGGCTTGGCAGTCAGGCCAAGTCCAGTCCAATCGCCCCAGCCTGCCGGTTCTCACTAAGGAGATCTTGGCTCGCTCGCCCGGCTCCCTCTTGCTGCTGACGACAAGCAAAGACGGACTGGACCGGCCATTCTGTCATATTTTCGTTCCCTTGACCCCGCGAAACCAAATACTTGTGGTTCTTCCCGTACTGTATTTTTGTGTCGTGCTTGGCGTTGCTGACGTTTGATATCGCAACCTCTCTTCAGATCAAGAAAAATCACAGGATCGCCCTCAAAGGACAATGGCCTCGCAGCAGTACTACAACCAGGGCCCTCCTCAGGGTTACGGCGGCGGCGGCTACCCCCAGCAACCCCAGCCTGTACGTTTCTAGCACCCCAAGCCGCCCTTTCTTTGCGCAATCGACCTTCGAGCAATAGTCGCATAGCCGACTATATCCCAAGCTCATTGGAAATTCTCGGTCGCGAGAAGATTCAGAAAACAATGCAGCTCGGACGGATCGATTGCGACAATGAACGGTTAATTTTCGAGGTCTTGACTGACATGCGAATATAGTCGTACGGCCCTCCCCAGGGACAATACGGTCCTCCTCAGGGACAGTACTACCAGCAGGGCCCTCCTCAGATGGGCTACCAGCAACAGCCCCCTCCGCAACAGCAGAGCAGCGGCGGCGGCAAAGGCTGTTTGGGTACCTGTTTGGCAGCCCTTTGCTGTT
Organism: Pestalotiopsis fici W106-1; assembly: GCF_000516985.1. Taxonomy (NCBI): domain Eukaryota; kingdom Fungi; phylum Ascomycota; class Sordariomycetes; order Amphisphaeriales; family Sporocadaceae; genus Pestalotiopsis; species Pestalotiopsis fici. The sequence continues at coordinate 1,743,914 of NW_006917091.1, read as the reverse complement.
GCTGTGTCATTGAAGAGGGCTGCGAATGTTGCGCCGACTGCTGCGAACTTTGCCTATAAACGCAACACATTGAATGCGCTGAGACAGGCTATGAAGTCTGTGAACTTCATCAAGAACAAATCGAGAGCTGCTACAATGCTGTCGAAACACTGTCGAACTACGATCCGTCCGAGTGGTAGCGCAGTGGTCTGGCTCATGAGATGAGCAGGCCGTGGGCTGATATAGGACAGGAACATGTTCGGCCATACGCCCAATCGATGAATTTGAAAGAGTTTCAGTTTGTTGGTTGGTGATGGAAGACGAACATGCATGATAGTGGTGGGGCAAGCAAACAATCCTCCCTTGCGAGGATACTTTTATTTTATTGCGTTTGGGGGGTCAACATGGGCTTATGAATTTGTTTTACTCCTTTTTTTGGAAGTCAATTGAATATACCACTAAACGTTGAATTACTTCTCTGCTGAGTCCAACATTGCAACTGGTGTGAAAATCCTTCTGTGTATATTTCTAGACTGCGACTCTTCACTTCTCATTGCTCTCGGCGTCTTCGAAGGAGACTTCCTGAAGCGTGATCAATTCTCAGTCAAATAACCCGACGTCTTGATTCAGTAGCCGTCGAAACATTTATAGGAGATATGCAACCAGCCTTGCCCAATAAAGAAACGCCGTTCCCTGCTTTCTCAATAGGGCTGTCACAAATTCCCGAGAGCCTATTGGAGCGCAAATGTGACAAGGTAATGGCGTGATAGCCCCAACTATGATTTAATTACTCGAATGCTCTCACTAGATCATATGCATCTCGGATTATATATAGACGCCTACTAAGTACGACTCCCGGAACTTTGCCTTGATGTCCGGGATGAGCTTTTTGCTGTAACCGAGATTTTACCAAGCCATACACCTTTGGCCTCTGAGGTTTACAGGTGCGGTTTATCCTCCTCTGAACGCGTGTATTATTTCTTGATCATCCTTCCTTTGTGGGTGTTCATCTGGATTACCAACGGAAACACAGTGATTGATCAATAGTGGCTCTGGGCCTATCATATCATCCAGAGCTCTACGGACGATTATGACACTTTCCCCTTCTTGATTCAGATCGATTGAAGCTCACAAGCGAGTTTCAATGAGATGAATTTCGAAATACCGCAACGACGATAGCAGAAACACAAGTTGACATGACGATAATCTGCAAATGGCGTTATGTGCCTAGCCACACGAGAATATGATCGGATGATGTCGAGGATTGGGATAAAGTCCTGTCATCACTCGGTGAAAATACAACCTCGTAGAAGGAGATTGTGCGCTCGGGTGTCACTCTTAATATCTTGCGCCACATTCTTATGAAATGATAGTGAGAATACTCTCGAGTATGACCTTCCCAAGCTCAACACAGCTTCATAATAAGATTGGTGAATCATGGAAGTATTTTGCGTGTATATAGCATGATATGTAGTTAAATATTTTTTCATATGCTCTGTCTAAGGAGACATGCCATTCAGAAATTTAAATCTTCCTTCCATACCCGTGCTAAGTCGCAACAAACAACGTGCTGGTGAGTGGTTTTTAATGATGGCTACCTGAGCATCACTTTGTCGAGGCAGTTAGTTGCAAGGATTGACGTTGTCGTTTGTGCCCGCATTGACTTCCATACTTCTAGGAAATGTTTTTAACCTTACCGTGATGCCTGTGGCACCTTTTCCCATTCCCATGAGATCATTTTGAAGTCTCTCAGATTTGACAATTTCTAGTACTAAACAGCGTGCATTGATATCCATGAAATCGTGGACTCCAATTATTTAAACTCGAAAAATACAGTATTTGAGCTGTACGTATACTCAAGAAGCAGAGAATACAAAATCCACACAGGACTTGCACCTCTGAAATATCCAAGCTGTCATAGGCATGCCATTGCTTGTTTGAGATACCATATTTGGGTGATGTGATGCATTAGCCCTAAAGAGTCTAATGTATTTTTTTGGTGTTGCTAGTGTAGGAACAGAACTATGTGTACATTAATCTTCTGGTAGATTCTGGGAATGACAGAAGCTGAACGGCAGTTGTGGCTGGAAACACACTTCCAACGTTGGAGACAAGGGACTAAGTCATGCCAATACTGCCCACCTAAAATCAGACGGTCATGGCAAGATGGCAACATAGTATGGATCTTTGTGACAGGGTTATAATGATGGAATGAACGAACTCTAACAGCATAGCTGGTCAATCTTGACTTGGTCCAGAAACAATTGATCACAGTTGTTATATGGATGTCCAGCCGAACTCGCCATGCATAACGTTTATTTTGAACCTCACCATGAAAGGCAAATCTCTATTGGTGTCTTCACGAACGCCGCAGCAAGGATATATCATGAGCGGAGTGGTCATGGTCGCTAGATTTAGTGGTCAGCCCTACGGAAGCGAGCCAGAGCGGCCTAGCTACTATTTAAACCTTCTGCCGAATGCGAGGCTATCCGAGCTACCTGGTCGGTTCTACTTTTAGTTCCTGAATGACTGATAACTTCACTGCATGATGCTCCGATTCTCCGATGCTCCGACTGGTAGTTGGCTTGTGGCAGTAGATGGGCTATGCACACTAGAAGATTGCAAAATCTATATTTGCCTATCTTGCAGCACAAATCATCTGTCGTTCCCAAGGCAAGGTTTGATAATGACCAATGACTGTGTTAATCATGATTTGCAATGTCTTGGCCAGTGTCATATGCTCAATACTATTATTGTTTTGGGGGCCGCCAAGTTATAATGGAATTATTCCCGAGGTAGCATAATAGTTTTCACTCACGCCAAGTCTTTGATTATTAAATGTCCTAGATTGTTGTATTACTACCATTCGTACTATCCTTGTAGCCCTTTTCTTTTGGTTTTCTCCCCTTCCCTTTGTAAAGCCTTGTATTGTCACAAAGCCTTTACTATAGTTTGATAGTCACTTCTGGACTGTCGCTGAGACATATCAAGGTCCACGTAGCGCGAGGTCATTGTCTATCACTTTTCTCGGCTAGATAGACTTAAATGTGACATTTCCTCACGCATCCTTTAGCTCCGGAGACTTTTGAACAACCGAGTGACAACCATGGCAAGAGGATGATAATTTGGTCCCTAGCTGACACCTGCGTCGTCTATTTGGGAGCGCGTTTACAGGGTGTCGTCGCGTTGTGATTATATGTTGCCTGGTAAGTATTGAGGCATAGTCAACCACGTTCCGTCGTCATCGTATATTATTCCCGGGATTTCGAAAGGACCAGGCATTAGTCAATCTTCCTTCACAATGGTTGGTGAAAATCCGACTCACAAAATCTGAAAACATCCCACTTTATTTCAGAGACCGCATCCTTCGGCAGGGATAATCGAAGCTGCATCAAATTAGACTATTGCCGAATGCGGAAAGTATACCATGTTGGGTATAGCGACTCCCAGAACGAGTGGCTGTCAGCGTCCCGGCAGGCGAATGTAAGGTCCCTTAGTCTTGATCATGCTCAAGAGCTCTGGTCCACGCAATGCTCCGACAGGACCAAAATACTTTCAGCCTTATCAGGCCTACATATTGGCGTCAGTCCCCGGGTCCATACTACCACACGGTTGAGTCGTCAGCACCGACATGGAACTCCCTCAAGCTCTCTTCAAGGCGCCCTCCCCGAACCATGCTTGACGCTGCCTGCAACTCCCTGTTCCCGACCATCCAATCTATCGGGTCCAAGACCAACAGCCCTGACTTGTGTCTTGATCCCCTGTCGGATAATACCCTGTTTGTCAACGGAGATCGTTGGAAACTTTCTGTTGACCCATATGTCGATGACTAACACCATTGAGTATGGGTCCTCCTCTGTCCCTTATTGGCTGCTTTGGAGAATGATCTCATAAGCAAGATATATGTCTAGACTTCCACAGTCCCCAAAAAATCTCCCATCTGCCATGTAACGTACACTTATACAGTTATGAAGCGACCTTTTCACCTTTAAGTTCGTACATGGCATTACGACGAACAGGCAGCAAAGCACCATGGATCATTTCAACATTACCATTCAGGATGGTGCCATGATCTCGACGCGGAGAGGTTTCAAGGTATCGAAACAGAAACACAACGGCACTGCTTTCATCAACTCTTCCGCCAGCAATATTGCACCAACTGGAACGGAATCGACCAGTGGCTCTCTCTTACCCACAGCTGGGGAGCTTACTTTCGTCAACAATGGAGGCGATGGCAGAAAGTCAAGGCGGAAAACCCGGACTACGACTCAAGATGGACGCAAGACAGGCTCAAGGTCGTCAGCGCGGGGAAATGCACATAGTCGAATCTCTCCCGGCACGAGATTGTCTTCGAGCTCTCCCAGAACAACGGTCTCTGACACTTTCAATTCTGAACAATCGTCCAGCGCCTGCAGCGCAGACAGCCTGAAACCCTCAGAGCCGACCCCATTGCCACCATGGGCAGCTTATAGCCACCATTCCCAAGTTAGAATTGACCCAGCTAAGCGTCTCCGATTCATGGCACTGGCTTTCGGCCACAATAAACCAAGCCATGCCGAGGACCTATGCCCACCCGGGGAAACCAAGCCTGCAGGGATAATAGAGAAGTCCACTTGGCAGGTCCACGACCCTACGACGATACACTGTGCACTTACCATGGGCGCACTATTCGATGCTGTCAAAGAGGGGAGACACGAGACGCCGCAACTAACCTCCCTTGCTTCGCAGCTGTACTCGATCGTCAATCGTCGAGTCAGCGAGAACGACCGCACCGATAAAGCCCGTGATGTGACCATACGAGCCGTGGCTTCTTTGGCCATCATATCTGGCTATCAGGGCAAGTCTGAGCACTGGAATGTACATATGCAAGGACTCTTGAACCTTGTGGACATTGCTGGGGGGCAGGAGAGACTATTTCCTGGCACCCTCGACGTGATAAGATGGTACGTCTTGGACTTCGCGAACGTCGCCAGCTACCAGCACCTATTAACACAGTTTCCCTCTCTTCAGCGCAGATATTATTGGCGCACTCTCCGCTGCAACAGAACCACGCACGGCCTTTGTCGGAACCCCATGCAAGGCACGATATATATCAAAGTTGGACGCTTCCGGGAATACCGTGCGAACCGTTTATCGCAGTTTTGAGGCTTTCAAGTTTGAGACGGAAATGGTAGAGACTTTGGCCGCTACAGCAAAGTTTTGTGAAGAACATGCTGCAAAACAAGATCAGGATCCATCGCCTTTTCAGCATTACGGCCCCGAAATGTTCGAGGACTTTCATTTTTTGTCACGTAGGCTTCTGACAATTCCTAAACGGCTACAAGAATACGACGAGGTTATATCCCCTCCCGCGTCCGCTGATATATCTGTACATGCGCGGCCATTTCCAATATCCGAGTCGGCGCACATCTGGCCCCCCGATACGACCACTAAGGCTGTCGAGACAGCCTTACGAATACTGGTCCTCATGTACCTCAAAGAACTCATGCTAGACGTCCCCTGCAACGACCGCATTCTGCTCGGCCTGCTGGCAAAACATCTCTTGTTCATCCTATCTGCTCAGCGTCTGAACCCTTTCGGCACGGATCAAATACCCGTACTCGTATGGATATGTCTTGCTGGTCAACTCTTCGGTATGATGAAGAAGACCGTGTGGCTACGAGAGGCAATAGGTGGTCATGGTATCTGCGATCAATTACTCAGAGAGGTCCTTCAATTTGACGAGACATTGACCTTAGGAAGTGTATCGGAAGAGCAGCTTGCTTTTTCCAAATGCTTGGACCTGCGGAGAATACAGGGCACGTGGCATGAGAATGAAGCCATCAGAGGCATGTTAGGGCTGAATACAGATCAATAAACTTCTGAATTCACCTGAGTGATGAATTTTTCGCTATTGAAATTTGATGGATTATAGAGATCGTATCGCGTTCATAGATGCAACTCCAAAACCTGCGCTATACTCTAGCCTTTCATAGTGGAATGTCTTATTAAACTCAAGCTTATGGAATTCAACGGAGTCGTAAGTCCATAGCACAGTAAATTGGAGTTGAGCATGTTACACGTTTTGAATTGTAACAATGCTCATCCATGCGCAGACATAACAATGCACGTGCCAAGAATCGAATCCTAAGCGCCGAGTATTGTTTGAGGTGGACCCTTCAAACCCGCTGCAGCCATGGGTCGAACCTCGCTTGATCAAGGAGAACCAATCAAAGCAGAAGATATGGGCAGGGTATCTGCACCGCAGACCAACACCCAAATATGCATGAGTCTCTCTCGTCGTCGAGGAGATCCATAATAGTTTCTTCTCCTAAATATGTCTCAATCGATCCCGAGTTAGGATATTGGGGCTCACGGATTTTTTCGTCTCCAATAAACGCGTTGATGCAATGCAGCAATGGGCCGCCTATACGACGAGCTTCGAATCACAGACACTGTCGAAATAAGACTCGTGACCTTGGAGGGAATCGACGAAGTAACCGATCGGGTAGTTTGCCGTCTCGATACCGTGCCTTTGAGCGATTCTCTAAAGTACCGCGCTTTGTCCTACTGTTGGGGAGATGCAGAACCGCCTGCGTTGGTCGAGTGCAACGGATTTCAGCTCAGAGTGACTGAAAACTTGACTGCTGCCCTGAAATGCTTGCTTCGCAACCGCAATGGCAAGCCACTTAGCGATTTTCTCACCTTTTGGATTGACGCCATTTGTATCAACCAAGAGAATATTATGGAGCGGGCCCACCAAGTTACCTTGATGGGTAATATCTATCGCCAGGCAAAAGAGGTTGTCGTTTGGCTTGGACCAGCGGCTGATCACAGCGACCTGGCTTTTCGTGCTTGTCAACGACTATACGATGAGGATTTGAGGCGCAAAACGGGATTGTCCTCGGCCAAAGAGATGAAGTACAAAGTGGCAAAAGGGGTCCGCTGGAGCTCTATGGAGTCGTATGCTCACATCATCTACGATGAGAAGGGACGACTCAGCAGTAGAGCAATCACAGCTTATATCCGGGAACTTGACGCAATCCATGCCATCCTCAGACGTCCCTGGTGGACCAGGGTGTGGATCATCCAAGAGATAACTCTGGCGCGAGAGCTAGTCGTTCTTTGTGGCCATGACAGCATCAGCTGGCACACTCTTGATGTTGGCATTAATGCTTGTATGCAACGGCCCTTTTCAGCTGATTTCTTAGCCCTGGCAACTGTACATTACGCCAACATGCTTTTCCAGATTCGACATGCGGTTATCTACAGCAAAGGTGCTGTGACGCAGCCGACGTACTCTCTCACGCATCTTCTTGGCAGATTCAGGTGGTCGAAGGCGACAAATGCTCGCGATAAGATTTATGGCTTACTAGGACTAGTAGCCGCTGGACGAGATGGCCCACTGACTAATCTGAGCTACTCTCAAGATGTCGAGAAATGTTATCGAGACGCCATCATTGACATTATCAAATCTAGTGGAACTCTAGATATACTCCAGCTATCACGAAAACCTCCTAGTCTCGGAACTGTTTCTGCTCAGAACACGTTGGATCTACCTTCTTGGGTTCCATTTCTGCAACTAGACGCAGATGATGTTGATCCGGCAGTTGATCTGTCAAAGTTGGGTGCCGTTGGCGTGCAATCCTGGCCCGACATTGACAAGCTTTGTTCCGCGGAAAACCCTTGGAATAAACAATGGCGTTCACTATGCTTCTCAGCAAGCGGCGATAGCAGAATTGCTCGAGATGATGTGGAGAGCAAAGAAGACAACGTCCTGGTCATCAGAGGGTTTGTATTCGATAAGGTACAAACCATGGGAGAAGCGCAAACGGGCATCAAAGCACAGGGAAATCCACTTTTGCACCAGCAGTACCTCCATATTAGAAGAGCAACGGTCGAGGCAGAGAATATTCGCTTCGCAGTGAAGGCAGCAAGATCTCTGCTCAAGGCATCCACTCGCCGAGAATGCGTCGACGTATTCCAGGAGCAATTCCATCATGTCTGCAAAACGCTCGCAGAAAACAACATTGTTAAGACTGTATGGCAGGCTTCTTGGACAGGATTGGGAGGAAATTTCCATAATTTCTGCCAATTTGGCCAGGAAAAGTTGCGCATAACGGAATGGAAAAGACTTGCATTATCCCAGCAAGGTGCTTATCCGACGGAGGAAACACCAATGCAAGCATTTGTTGGCACAATGTACGAAGGCGGACTTGGAACTGATCCTGAAGAGATGATGAAACAGTACGAAGTTGAGTTGAGGAGAGTTTTGAGCAAAGTTGAGACTTTGGACCGTGGCTATCTTGTCAGGCGCCTGAGGCCACAGAGCAGACTCCGGCATGTCCTAGCAGGTCTCATATGTTGCATTTCAACTTTGTTCAAGATTGAAGAAATAGATTTCATTGGGCAAGCGAGTAAGTTACGTACCTCTTTGAAGAGTGGTTGCTCATTGTAATTCTCTTCCGGCCTTGCTAACGTTGAGTCTTGCCATAGTGTACAAGTGCTTCAGCATCACGAAGCAGGGCTATTTCGCACTGGTACCGCCCGAGACACGAGAAGGAGATTCGATTGCACTTTTGAAAGGTGGACAGGTCCCTTTCGTACTTCGACATACATTGAAGTCTGGCATCGCGGGCTGGGAGCTCATAGGTCCATGTTATGTACATGGAATCATGCACGGTGAGCAATGGGACGAGGGGCAATGTCAGCCTATGCGATTGGTGTAGGCATGCTTGATTCTCTGCTCCCTTGAAAAGTGGTGCCAATGACGCAATGCGGCGACCCTTGGCTTCCGATAATGGTGATGATTCCTGCCTAAACCCAGCTAATTCCTGTCCGCCATGTGAGGACGGAGAACTTCTTTGATGACACAAACACTCTAGCTATCTGCATCGAACTATCAGCCGTGATGAAATTAGAGTCATGGAATGAATGAAGACGGCAGGAGCACTCGTGCATGTCTCTCTAGTTGAATCCGAGAAGGTTCGTGGTCATTCTTCAAATGCAGTAATAGTGATTTCCTCTTATCAACGCTTGACGTGGTAATATTGTAGTTTTTCTACAAATGACTTCCGATGAGCTTCCAGTCTATCAGGTCACATTCAGGTGAAGAGTATGTATGGTATGGTCTACCTAATGCGCATGAGGTCGACCATAAACTAATAAAGCGGCCAAATCACCTGTCAAGACTATACACCATAAACGAGTATATAGTTCTTGAAGCTATATGATAACGTTATTTATCGTTGTACTGATATGGACTTGTACTTTTTTATTCAAACTTTGTGCCATTCTCATTTGTTGAAATGGTTTGCCAGGCCCGTTATAACGGCGATTGGAACTCTTGCCGCTGCAGTTGGTGTTGGCCATCTTCAGGCGCCCACATCGAGGCTCTAAACGCCGAGTATAGCTGCAGCCATGGGCCTGAAGCTCGCTTGACCCAGGGGGATCAACCAACGTGGATGATTTGACCAGGGTCCGTTGCATTGTGGGTCAGCGACTTCGTTACATACCTGACCTAGGTAAGTCAGCACTTCATCGTTGTCTCAAAATGTTGCCATGCTACCCCTTGCATATGTATATTGGCTGTGTTCTGACACGAGAGCTCTCGACCAATTTAGTTTTCGTCATGTGTTTCTGGCACCGGCATAATGGCGACACTATATGATGATCTCCAGGCCAGAGATGGAGTTGAGATACGACTGGTCACACTTGAGGGCATTGACAAGACAACCGGCAAGATTGAATGTCGTCTCGATACTGTGCGATTGAGCGATGGCCCGGAGTACCGCGCTTTGTCCTACTGCTGGGGCGACGCAAGCAGACCATCAGATATCATCTGCAATGGCTTTCAATTGTCTGTCACTCGGAATCTTGCATCAGCCCTGGTTTGCCTACTCTCCAAGGGCAAGGCCAATGACTTGTCTTTGACCTTTTGGATTGACAGTATCTGCATAAATCAGAGCAACCATGCAGAGAGGCAAGCTCAGGTTATGTTGATGGGTAGTATCTACCGCCAAGCCGTGGAAGTCATTGTCTGGCTGGGGCCGGCCAGCGACAATAGTGATTTGGCTTTTCGGGTCTGCCATCGACTATCGGGCCAGGAGACTGGAGCTCCCACAAGAAGTCAAAGAAGAGCGGGTTCACGCGAATTTAGCAAAAGGATAAAAGCTTTGTATACACCACTCACAAATGTTTTTGGCGATAAGAGCATAAATTTCAAATATCGTGGAATCCGGACAATTATCAGAGAGATGAGAGCTGTTCACGATATACTGACGAGACCATGGTGGTACGTAGTTCGAGTACTCCCCCTCTTCTCTTTTTTCCTTTTTTTTTTCCTCCTCCAGTTGAATGACTTCTAACACGTTGAATTGGCCAGGTCGAGGGTCTGGATCATCCAAGAGGTTACTTTGGCAAAGCATGTTGTCGTTTTCTGCGGTGACGCTCATATATACTGGGACCAACTTCTGGTAGGGGTAATTGCCTGTCTAGATTGGCCTCGGGCAAAACATTATATCGACCTCGCCACGGCACACTATGCAAGAGTTCTTTTCCAGGCTCGGCAAGTGGTGATGTGCTACAATCATGATTCAAGCCGGCTACTTTTTCACCTGATCAGTCAGTGCAGGTGGTCCAAGGCAACTGATCCGCGTGATAAGGTCTATGGCTTGCTTGGTTTAGCCAGCATCGACAGCGATAGCTCGAATGTCAGAGTGGACTACTCACAAAGCATCGAGGACTGTTACCGTACGGCATTGCTCGATATAATTAAGGCTAGTGGTTCATTGGAGATCTTGCAGCTCTGTCGGAAGCCTCCCGGCCTGAAAGCTACATACAAAAGCCCTCAATTGCCTTCGTGGGTGCCGGATTTAAGGCTCGATGCAAGCGATCTCCACCAAGAGACTGACCTCCATGGCTTCGGGCCCCTAGGGTTTCAATCCGCGCCTGGGATTGAAGACTTGATATCACAACACCCAGGATGGCAGACGCAAATGTTCTCCGCGAGTAAAGGGAGCGTCGAACGCAATCCAAATTTGATCAACGACAAGGTACTGATGGTGTCAGGTCTGATGATTGACACAGTTAATGGGATCGGTGAGGTACTGACTGGTCTTAAGGAGCAGAATGACCCTCAAGTCACAGAGCCATGCTCCAAAAGTTGCAGAGGGGCAGCCAAGTCTCAAACTCCGTGGACACTTATCAAGTCTCTACTGAAACATTTTTCTGGATTCGCCAAAAGCCATGAGGATGTTGGCACCGACAAGTTATTACTGATAAGCTGGAAGCGACTAGCATTTTCACATGGCGTCGAATACCCAACAGGAGAGACTCTGAATCGTGCTTTCAGTGCAACTATTCATCGGAGCTGGCTAGGCGAGCATCCCGAGAGGACTATAACGAATCACAATGCCCAATGGAAGCGGTCGCTGAGTAGAATCGAGGCTTTCGACCAAAAGTTCATGGAAAAGAGGTTTTCTCATACAAGCAAACTTCGTAAGAGTGTCGCTGGTATGGTCTGGGGTTCGGTGAAATTCTTGATTGGCCAAGGAACTCTACTTCACGGATATGCCAGTAAGTAATCATTTTCACTCTCCCAGAAATCCCTTGACAGCGGAACGTGGACCACATAGCCCGATCTGCTCTGCTTATCATCCTTGCCCATTCTTCATGCCGAACTTGAGTTATCAGAAGCTGGAAGCTAATCATCTCGTGATATAGCATACTATCGCTTTGCTGTGACGAAAATGGGGTACTTTGGACTACTGCCCCAGGAAACACGGAAAGGCGACACTATTGCATTACTCAAGGGAGGCTCAGTTCCTTTTATACTCCGAAGAACGGCGCAAGGCGATGAATTAGGTTGGAAAATTATAGGTCCGTGTTATGTGCACGGGATAATGTATGGAGAGCGATGGAACCAAGAACAATGCCAGCCCATTATATTGGTATAGGCTGGTCAGCGCCAGATCATGGGATAGAGGCGTATGTATTTGCTGTGAAGTCAAAAGGATAGGTGGCTGCTTTATGAATTTCTGATCACGTATGAAACTACCAATGACAATATAGTATTATAAATTAAAAACTGAAGCAGTTGCGACAGATTGAAGTTTGAATATTTGTGCTTCTACAGGGCCACTTAATCATATCTTTATGCACAGACCAGGTGTTGGTTACTGTTAGTACATAAGAAGCGTACAATATGACGTGCGATGGTGGGGTTGATTGATCGATAAAATGACCAGTGAATTGTAATCAGGCGCCCCGCGATTCGGAGGCGCAAACGTCGAAATAGTTCAAGTCCCTTAGGGGTTTCGCTTCCGTCAACCCGCCTAACCATCCGCTCCAACTCCGATAGTAATCAGATCTGATAAAATCAGAGAGTTTTCTCAGCCTTCACACACTGTCTTTGTCAACACTTCAAGAGACCAAAACCAATTCACATTCACACCCACATACACACACGCACAAAATGTCTACGATAAAGGAGATTTCCAACGAGGACGAGTGGCGAGCCCACGTCGCCAGCCTGCACAAGGACACCCTCCTCATCATCTCGTTCCACGCACCCTGGGCCGCACCCTGCGCGCAAATGGCCACGGTCCTGCGCACCCTCGCCGCCGAGTACCCCGTCACCGAGCCGCTGCAGACGAGCTGGGTGTCGCTCAACGCCGAGGAGCTGAGCGACGTCAGCGAGACCTACGACGTGACGGCCGTGCCCTACCTGGTCCTGCAGCGCAACGACACGGTCCTCGAGACCGTCAGCGGCAGCAGCGCCGTCAAAGTCCGCACCGCCATTGAAACCCACGCCCGCACCAAGACTGATGGAGCTGCTGCTGTGAATGGTGGTGGCGCCGCTGCCGCTGCGGCCCAGCCCGACGAGATGGATACCGATGTCGACCCCGCCAAGGCCAAGGAGGAGCTGTTCAAGAGGCTGGGCGAGCTGGTCAAGGCCGCCCCCGTCATGCTCTTCATGAAGGGCACGCCCAGCTCTCCGCAGTGCGGCTTCTCGCGGCAGCTGGTCGGTATCCTGCGGGAGCGCAGCGTCAAGTACGGTTTCTTCAACATTCTGGCCGACGACGAGGTGCGACAAGGCCTCAAGGAGTACGCCGAGTGGCCCACGTATCCCCAGCTCTGGATGGATGGCGAGCTTGTTGGTGGTCTCGACATTGTAAGTTTTTTGCCATCACAGCACCACCCGGCCTTGTCCTACATGCCTGTTATAATGGCCACCATAAGCTAACACAAGTGCACAACACACAGATCAAGGAGGAACTGGAGAACGACCCCGACTTCCTCAAGTCCTACAGTGTGGCCAAGGAAGAGACTGCCGCTGCCTGAAAAGACGGGATAAATCAAACACTATAAAAAAAGGACAAAAAAGAAAGCCAGACAAGACGAGACATGACATGACGAACTATAGGATGAGGCTGGTTAAAGCGCTTTGATCAAACAGGGACGGACGGGCTTGGAGATTCTTGTGATCCAGGGCGAAAAGAAGAAGGCGGCCGAGGTATAAATGCGGCGCCAAGGGGAAAGTGACTGTGATCTAGCTCAAAGGAGACAATTGTCGTCCGCGCCCCATTATGTTCTTCATAGCCGTCGCAATCGGACAACTTGCACTTCATACAAATACTCACTGGATGTTGCAGAACTCGAACTTGCAATGTCTATCAGATATGCTCGTTACACTTGATTGGTGTCTGAATATGCTATACTCTGTACATGACTACCTTGGATTCAATTGACAGTGGCTGACTTTCAATGCCATGTCCTATGTCGTTATATTCTCCTTCATATACAACCAGCTGCTTCATGTTTCCCCAGATTATGGCCTTGTTCGAATATCCAAAATCTGCTTGCCCGTGATAGTCTTCCTCTTTGAGCCACCCGAGTACTCTCTTCTCTGATTGATATTTGGACCACAACGTTACAATACATTTTCATGCCCTATGTTGGTAGGTGCTGGATGCTGAAGGATGTATGATTAACCAAAATCGTGGATGGCTTATATGTTTGCTCTTCATCGAGTACTCATTCAAGATGCTTCTTGATGTGATTGGGGTCCTTGACGCGCATGTTGGCGAGGTCTCCCCAGGCCTATATCTCAACTCATGATATTTGCCTTCAGTCGTTATGGAAACCAAAAAAGATTTCATCTTTTGGTGGCGCACCCAGACGCAAGTCGTTCTCGGAGGACGCACACAGCTGTCTAGCCTCGTCTGGAATCAACATATTCTTGAGATCATCCAGCCTCGAAACAAATTGCATGGCCATGCCTGCCTCGCTGTGCCATATCATGTGGCAATGAAACAGCCAGACGCCGGGATTGTCGGCCACGAACCGCAGCAGAACCCACCCAAAGCCCTCAGCCGTGGCCACATCGCGCTTCAGCGGGTTTTCAACGGCGGTCCGGTTGGCCGGATCCAGCAAACCCTTGCCATGCGGAGCAAAACCCAGCTTATCGTATCCCGGAAAGTACCCATGGCCTGCACCCAGGACCCAGAATTGGTGCCCATGCAGGTGAAATGGGTGGCTGTTCTCGTCCATATTCTGAAGGACAATGTCCACAGTCTGCACGCTGCGGTGTGAGACAACGAGCTCCTGTTTATCAAACGCGGCCAAATTCACGCCTTCTACATTAAAAGACGTGTTGCCTGCGCTGAGACCGTCGAGTACGCGGTGCAGCGTTGGCGCCTTGAGGTCCGGCCGGAGGGATGACGAGTTCATGACGCCGCGCTGGAGGCGCCAATTCCCAATGGCCAGGTTCGTCCGCACATACCACGAATGGTCCGCATGCTCGGGGGCAGGCTGAGCCGGATCGGGACGGTAGCGCGTACGAGCAGTCATGTCTTTGCAGATGATTGGATAGTTTTTATTGGTGTTTTCCGTGGTTGGCAGGTCTTGAGCTGTTTGTTCAGCTGTATCCGAGACTGTGGAATCAGTAGAGGTGCCATAACGAATAATGGCCTTTGCCTCGCCTGAACCGTTCTCGGGAATCGATGGCTCGTAGAAGCATGACTTGATCATGCGAGCACGTAGCCAGAAAAGACCATGCCCGGCTGTCTCGAACTTATCAGTAGTCAGAATGGCGCTATATCGCTGTCCAGGGGAGAGGATAATATCGGATTCTGGAGCTGGCTCGATCGCTGTCCCGTCAATTTCTACTACTGGTAGGCTGGTGTGCTCGTCAACGGAGACCTGAAACCAAGCATAGCCGCCTAGGTTAATGAAGCGTAACCGATGGCTGGCTCCAGCCTCCAGGGTCATGGTCGGGAGAAGAGTACTCGCAGCATCACAACGGCGGTTCGGGTGCAGACTACAGTCAACCTGGCTCAGACCGTTGATTAAAGCCGCGTTTGGAATTGGCGAATCCTCATTCCCTGGCGACAGTACCTCCCGCATCAGTCCCTCGGCAGGATCATAATACCAATCGTGCAGCAGGACTACTCGATCGGATACGTATGAGAGTGGCCCAGACTTTGCCTCATCACGACTGTGAATGACCAAAGGTCCAATGATCCCGTCAAGAGTCTGTACGCCCTGATGACCATGGTAAAAGTCTGAAGGGGAAAGCACAGATTAGTACTAGACACTCTGGACAGTATATGAAATTACACGCTGTGGTACTTACAAGTGCCCGCTTGACCGTGGACTGTAAATTTGTACTGAAATGATTTACCCGGCACGATGGGACACTGCGTTACTCCTGATGTCCCATCCATCCAGGCCGTACCATTTTGAAATATGCCGTGCCAGTGAATCGCCGTCGAATTCGTGGCACGATTGTTTACGTTCACGACGATGGTATCTCCTTCATTGGCTTCGATGAGAGGTCCCGGAAATTGTCCATTAATGGTCATCATGGGCTTGAATACGCCATCTGGGTTGCCCTCTTTCTCGAGTATGGTCCAGTCGTAATGACGCTCCTGAGGCGGAGCCTGAAAGTCCCAGTCCGATGCTAATATGTAATCGCCATCGGGCCTACGCATCGAAAGCTCAAGATATTTTGCAAGGTCTGCATCTGCCCCGGAAGCCTCCTCTGGAATTCCGTCCTTCCTGGTGATGAGCTGCAAGTCGAATAGCAACATGAATGTTATCACGAACACGGACGATAGACGGATGAACCATGATCTGTTGCCTCTGAATCTCACGCGCCCAGGTCTCACAGTTTTCTCGGCGCCTGCTTTATCCTGTCCCAGGAGCGCTTCGCCTTGCTCGACATCATCAAGATCTCGACTAGATGCGGGAGTGGCTGCATCAGCGTCCTCTTCATCCGAGTCGAAGAGCATCCGTTCCGACTCGATGCGATGGTCAGGAAGAGGCGAGGTGGCGCCAGCTCGAGCGTAAGATCCCATGGCGATATGGATCGTGAGTGACCTGAGCTCAGAGGCCCTTTGATGAGGTTTTGTTGGTTAATAGTGTGCGACTCGCTGTTGAAAGGTGATCACCGCCGATGCCAAAGCGTTATGAGACTGTGACGGAGAGGCGGCGCGCACATGATCCAGAATCCCAAGCAAGCTGACCCCTTATTTCAGAGATGAACCCCTAGCCATGGAGTACGTCAACCCTATAGAGCTCGTACGATGAATCTCACGAAGTCGCGCGCCGTCATGGGCGGGTCGTATGTTGAGCAGGGCAAATCTGGAAGGCGAAATGTTGGAGGTTCATGAAGCTGGCGAAACCCCTGTCGGCAATCCTTCAATTGCCATGTGCCTGCCATCCGCCGTTGGAGAGGCTAATAAGTGTAACGTACCAAGCTTTGTCAATGCTTTCTTTCTCTAATATTTTCAACGCCAACGACAACGTCTGGCCAACCAAAATTTGATGTTTTCTTCTTCTTCTTCTTCTTCTTTCTCCAGCAAGATTGCAATTCTGTGCTGTTTTTTTCTCTGTCCTTTTGTGCGAGATCAAGTGCTATCAAATTCATGGTAAAAGTAGAGACAAGCTCGATATCCTGCCGCAACGTGTTTTGGCAAGCCTAGCTAATTGGCTCGCTCCCAAGAATAGCTTGAGGTCAGCTCAGCTACGCTAGGTGGCACCTACCGGCTCGAACCCGAAGAGAAAGTAGGTTAGGTAAGTCAACATGCGCGCAACTGACTGACCCACGCCCCCGGGACAATGTAGAACGTGGCACGCCAGCGGCACGGCCAGCCGAGACTTGTGGTGCCGAGGGTGCTTTGCAAGACCCTACACATCGTGTACAGTGCCCTACCTACAGAGGCATAGATTTTCAGGTACATTGGATGAGCGCAACGACTTCGAAGTATCAAAAGAGGAAACAATACGGCGAAATCCCATTGCGCCAAGTCTTCTTATCCTGTCCATTGCCGATTTGATGATAAAAGTGGATCTAGACTAGTAGTCCATATAGTACTGATTGATGTATGGAGATACGGATATCATCAAAAGGCAGAGAGAAGTTTTACAATGGCGAAGTTCCAGGGCCTCATTCAATCTTAGTTTGAGGCTCTACAGATCCCACTGTTCACTTTTGGACAATCTGAGAGGCAACATACAGTTGGTTGGTCTCCATGTCATGGTCAATAAGTGGTTCAAGATCTTGGGATTTAAGCACGGCGTTAACATTGTAAAGTCCGGGTTGCAAAGACTTTCTTTTTTTTCCCTGCCCCCCTACGCCAGCCTGATGACTCATGTTCATTTACAGAAAAATGGAACGGCGTGGCCTGCAAAGGAAGAATCCCAAACGAATGGAGAATGATCTGCATCTTTTTCATAAAGAAGCGATGTGAGCATCGAGTGGTACAGTCTTGTCTAGGTAGGTAGGTGGGCAGGTAGGGAGATACTGCACCACATGATGTGGTGGTAGAGACGTGCGAACTTCCCCAGAGCGCTAATCCAAGTCAGCAAAGGGCCAAAGCAGACATACTAAACAACAGCCTTAACTAGGGTGATGCTATACGTGACTCACAGAGATAGCAGAATGTTGTTCAACCCCGTAGGCTGGCTCGGAACCAAAGACGATAGGCTCACGTATGGCGTCATTGTCCCCCGGCAGAGGGCTTGGGCAGACGCATTTGCGAGCAAAAGTTGTATTGGATAGGCACTCGGCTCTGGTAGTGCACGCAAAGTATGGGCTTGGTCAAAGTATCGGCTTGACTTGAGCAGCATGCAATAGTACCTACCTCGACACGATGATGCATTCAGTTGGCTGCCTGAATTCATGATGATTTCCATACCCCTGTACCTTGAGATATGCATGTGGCTGACATTCACATTAGTTGGTAGTCTAACAGCCCTTGGGTTTTTTGGGGCGGAGTCTTGTCTGCCCCAGAAGTGCATGTATTCCATTCAAGAGCCAACCAGTTGTCTGTCTGTCCGAGCAGCACAGCGGAGCCTCCACGCTTCAGTCGGCACTTTCTTATGCGGGTTTCAGTGTCTAGGCGGTACACATCTGAAAAACTTAGGTAGGGTAGCGGATGATTTCCCACTAAATCATTCCCCCTAGCGAGCTTCAGTTTGGATCCGTCTCTTCTTGGTTCCAGGTCACCAAAAAAGGTTCCGCCTGACTTTTTGCTTTGATACGATTATCCAAACTAGACATTGACTCTTTGATCATCTTTCAATCTACAACCCCCAACTTGGGTCATCGCCAATTCGAACCATCGACTTCACCGCAATACCTTTGCTTCCAGGTGGACAAGACGACACGTTGCGCTGCATCGAGACCGCTCCCGACGAGTGTATATATGTCGACCTAATCACCTGTCTCACCAATGCGCCTGCGGACCCCTAATAAATTGAGCCGGTATCCGCTACAGGTCCCCTCTCCGCCATCTTTCGCACGACTCGTTCGCTGAGGGGCACCGCCGAGCAACTTTAAATCTGATCTTCGTCCCCCCAAGTAGGTCACGATTACTTCAAAAGGTGCCGTCGTGAGCGCGATTCACGATCGGGGACATTGATTCGCACGGGCTTCGACGGGAATTGGAAAGCAAAGCGCAGTTCATTTGCTACTCACAGCCAACATCGCCTGACGGGGATCAAACAGGAAGATCAGAGATAACGATTCTGATCGATCGCGTCGCCTGCGCAGCTCCCCACTACGGTTAGATCTGCACATCGCTCGTTGTGAAGGACGAGGCAGTGGTTCAGGGACTGTTGAGATCAAACACCTTACCGCCAGCCTTCTTTGGTGGAAACGGACAGAGCGCAGTCCATTGGGTGCAACCGGCACCAATCTGAACAAGCAAAATAAGCAGAACTTTGTGCTAGAAATACTGGCCAACTTTCAACATGACGCCGACACCACCTTCTGCGGCTACCTCATCGTCGGGGCACTCACCAGAGGAGCAATTTCGTGTGGTCAGGCGCCGGAACCGCGTGCCTCTGAGCTGTCTGCCATGCAGGACCAGAAAGTAGGTTCTCAGTACGGAACATCAATAAGACACATGGCTAACGCACCCCAAAAGGCTGAAGTGTAATAGAGGGTCCCCATACTGTGATAACTGCGTCAAGCGCGGTGACACGCAAGCTTGTACATATGCCAGTCCATCGGTTCGAAGGAAAAACAATACAGGCGAAGCGTCCAATGCCACGCCCGATGATATGCAAAATCGCATCGATCGTCTTGAAGGATTGGTTCTGAGTTTGATGCATGGCGGCGCCAACATTGATACATCGTCGGCCGTTGCGGCGGCGGCGGCTGCAGCCACTGCACCAACATCTGTATCAGGCGACCCGCGTGCTTCCGTGGCTGACACTAGCAGTTCCAGAAACGAGAGAGACGAGAACAGTATGAAAGATGAGCCAGAAGGCGACAGTGATGTTGAAGATAACCTGGCCAACTCCCTCGGTGTACTCAAAGTGGATGCCGACAAGGGCAAGTCCATGTACATGGGACAGGAGCATTGGGCGACGCTGCTTGCAGACATATCCGAAGTCAAGAGCTTCTTCACTTCCCATAAAAAGGATTTGGAAAGAAGTTATGAAAGAGTCATGTCTTCAAAACCAGCTACCGCGCGGGACTCGCCCATATTCCTGCTTTCGGCACCGCCAACAACGGAAACGGAGCTGCGGGCAGAGCTGCCATCGAAATCGGCCATTACCACGTTGGTATCACGCTATTTCAACTCGCTCGATACCGCCGTTAGTATTATTCACGGTCCCTCATTTCAGCAGCAATTGAGGAATCATTGGCAAGATCCCACCAAGTCATCCATCATGTGGGTTGGCTTGGTATACTCGATGCTATGTTTGGCCATGTTGAGTTATCACAAAGTGGGAGACGAGCCGCCGGAATGGAAAGGGAGGGCGCTGGAGCTGGCTGCCGAATACCGGCTGCGCACTGTGCAGTGTCTCGTTGTCGCTGATTATACTAAGCCAGTCGAGTACACGGTGGAGACAATGATCCTGTATTTGTTTGGAGAGTGGTCCTCGAGATGGGATGCGGATCTCTCACTTTGGCTGATCACATCAATGATCACGCGGATAGCCATGCGAATGGGCTATCACCGCGACTCTGAATGGTTCCCGTCTGTCACACCATTCCGGGGAGTAAGCTGAATGAATCCCCTGTATGAGGAAGGGCAAGGACTTTGCTAACCGAGTTTTCCAACAGGAAATGAGGCGGAGAACATGGGCTCTTATTCGCATGTCTGATATCATGTTCTCATACCAGGTGAGAATGACATTTCGATTGAAAGCAGCCAAAGACTTGGTATGCTAACAATATCTAGGTCTCTTTGCCAACCATGATATATGAGCATGACACTGACACAAAGTTGCCACACAACATTTTTGATGAAGAATTTGGCCCCGACACCAAGGTCCTACCTCCTTCGAGGCCAATCACGGAACCAACTCCGATTGCCTATATGATTGCCAAAACCAGTCTCTGCAACGAGTTTGGTAATATCCTACAGACAGTGACACGTGTCGGTAGGCAAGCGACATATGATGACATCCTTGGCCATGACAGGAGGCTGCGGGAGATTCTAGACGAGCTGCCACCACACCTAAAGATGCACCCACTTGAAGGATCGCATGATCCAGTAACATTACTGATTGCGCGCTTCAACATCAACCTTCTCTATCTGAAGATCATGTGCATGCTGCACAGGAAACATATGATTAGGGCGAGGCAAAATCCCCGGTATGCTCATTCACGGCGCAGTGCTGTCGAGGCATCCCTGGAGACCTTGGCTCACCTGCGTACCATCAACCGGGAATGCCAGCCGACTGGCCGGCTACGTACCATGAGGTGGTATGTTCAATCTACGTCCAAGGACACTCTCCTGCCAACCATGTTGATTGCACTTGACCTCCACCACGACAATATTGCTCGGACTTCGGGCGAAAGGCAGGACTCTCAAGCAGCTTTCTTCTGGACTCTGGAA
This sequence comes from Pestalotiopsis fici W106-1, assembly GCF_000516985.1. NCBI lineage: Eukaryota > Fungi > Ascomycota > Sordariomycetes > Amphisphaeriales > Sporocadaceae > Pestalotiopsis > Pestalotiopsis fici. The sequence goes on along the minus strand of NW_006917091.1, from coordinate 1,722,594 downwards.
CAACGAACCGAAATGATGAGTGCTCTGGAAAGTGTAAGGGACATCTGGAAGTCCCTCACACAGGACTCGGTCGAGGCGTACAAGGCTGCCAACATTCTCGACATCATGCTCGAGAGAATCAAGAACCCGAATGCTGTCCCAACAACCATGAACCTGGATCCCACGAAGCAGGAGAACCTGTTTGGGAACTTTGGATCGACCGACATGCAGCCTGAACATTCTGCAGCCATGACTCTAGGCATGATGTCGTCCGGATTAACGCCGAACTATCAGTCTCCCGGCGGTTCCACCTACCCTCCCTTGGACCTGGGAATGAGAGATATGGGCTCTGGATTTAGCCCCAACGTCTTTCAGACAGACTTTTCTGGTGGAGCCAACAATCTTGCATCTCCATTCTCCATGTTTAATAATCTCGGAAACTCTAGTGACATGCCGCTAGATCAGAACTTTGATTGGGTATGTAGGATCCATTCGTGCCTAAGCAAACATGGATATTGACTGATTTCTTGTATAGGCTGCCTTTGAGAACTATACCCAGAACGCTAATTTTGGAGAGGAGACATCTTTTGGTTTCTTTCCCGAAGGGAAGCAACAGTCTCCCCAGGACGCGTCTACGGACAGCTCGTTTTCTTTCATGAATATGAGCACACCAGGAACGAACAAGTCGAATCCGTAACCGGTGAGGGTTTGTCGGGGGGAGAGTGTACCAAAAGTGCAAAAACACAATGCGGATGCATAGGTAGTGTTGCCCTTCAATCTACAAAATAGGTTTATAGCTGATTGATGGAATGTTTGGGACCACATGCGAATGACCTACATGGTCTGGGGTACTTTGTCTTGATCACGGCGGGATCAATATAACCACTCTTCTCTGCTAGTCGATCTCGAGTCTTGATATCGACGGCCGTAGGTGAATGTTGTGGAATCCGTAATATTTCCATGTCTCATGAATTCTTTAGATGGGAAAGCAGGTTTGCAGAACATCAACAACTCATCAAGTCGGACCGAACGTCAACACCATGAGGCGCAGCGCAGAGAGCTCAGCAAGCAACTCGGGTCATTATCAGTCGACTAGCCAAGCAATGGCGGAGCTCGATGACGAATCTCTTGCTCGATGTGACTCTTTTTGACAAGTCAAAATCACCAAGCGCCGAGGCTCTACCGTTTAGTCCACGATTCCAGGTAGGTACTGTCAGCGTTTAAGCATGTTGAGACACATCACGAACAACATGAACGGTGCGAGCGGCCGTTTAATCGGGCCTATATGTTTGTGCCCCACGGGCAACCAAACAACGAGACTCGCGGAGAAACTCTGTCCATTGAAGCTATTTTCGGCGCAAGCAAGTACACAGCGGGACCAGGATGCCACGCGCTATTGCGTTTGTTGTCACGCTGCCCAATGACACTCTGGACGGGCCCTAATGTGGGCTGTCTTGCCGAAAGCTGGGCGGGACGTACTCCGATTTCGTAGAGAAAAGCAATTCGCGCTGCGGAGTAATGGGGTGTGTGTGTGTCTTTTGAGCCAGACTTGCTACCTTACCGGGGATTATCACGGCTCGTGAGGAGAATCCCTGAAAGATCTGCTCTTGGTCGCTTTCGTATCTACTATAGTATAGTATGGAGATCTAGTCAAGTAACCACGGAGGATTCGAACTGAAGGTGATGTGTCAGGATTTCATGCAGCATGAATAGCCAGTCAAAAAGAGATTATCCTTATATGTTATATACTACTCGGTAATGCTAGAGAACATGAAAATGATGAAAACCTTTTGCGTTTGTTTGAATATATCAAAACTGTTAGAATGCAGATCTCTTGCTTTTGTGCTTTTTGAGCCTGTGATCACATGTCAACAATGAAAAGCAAGTCACCCGATCTTCCAAGCTATCTATCCCAGACATGGAAGAAAAAAAAACACAATTGACAATCGACTGATCAAATTTCCTAAATCAAAAGACGGCCGGATCGACGTCATGGTAGCTCTTTTGGACGTGATCCACATGGCTGCATCTTGAGTTGTATTTCTGGGGAAATCTGGCATTGACAGCTAGGTTAGTTGGCTGATGGCCTTGCTCTTGGTTTTGTGTAGTTCTGTGTCCAATCTGCCCCCAAACTTGATGCATTCTGGGAATAGTGACTTGCGGAAAGCGAAAAGCCTCCCCCACACAATGTAACGCTGCTAGAGATGTTGCACCCAAGCGCTACGTTGCCAATTCGGTCCTTTTCTCTCTCCTTTCGGGGTCACGATGGCGCAGAAGCGGCCGTCGGGAATCCCAATTATGGGCAATATCGAGTCGGGGACGGAGGATGGACATGGCGGAGTTTTGTGGGGAGTGCCAAAAGAGACAGATGCAGAGCGGGGAATCATGAAAAGCGTGCCTGGCATAAGCATGGCATGGCAAAAAACATGGGGCATGGTAATGGGCTCAGCTGCCAAATCGAGGTTACTGGGCAGACTCTTGTCTTTGCTTGTGGGTAGCACCTAGTCCGGAGAGGGAGAGGCCCGAACCTTGTAATAAGGGAAGCCCATCAATCAACTTGAGAGTTTTGCATGAGGGGCCATTCCCCTGGTGGCTCGTGATACCCTATTATTCCATCTGATTTATCCTATGGTTCGTTCATGGGATTTGGGCGCGCGGAAGAAATGAGAGAAACCAGGTCGCCGTGACACGTTCGGGCCAAGACCAGTTCGGCGACAGGCTTGGGCAGGTTAATGCCTCCTTTCATGTTGTGCCCACCCCCAAGTGCGCACTTCAGTGAGCTCTCATTGGACTCTCTTGCACCGTAAAGGTTACAGCCAATGGCCCTTTCATTCTTCAATACCCCACAACCCTTGTGAAAACAAAAGGGAATCTTCATGGCAAGGATTCAAGCTGCAATCCAAAGGGAATGCTGCCGAGCGGCTCCGCTACGCTACCCGTGATTGAAGGATAGTCCTGACTACTATATACAGACGCTATATTCCACGAGCCTCTTCCTTCTGTGGACCTGGATGTCTCACCAGCAGCAGGTCGGTCCCGAGCGCTCGCAGATTCCAGAAAGTTATATACTCTCTCCCATTCGACTGGGACGATCCCTTTCCTCGTTTTGACAGATATTGAACACCTCCCAACTTCTCTCCACAATCATGAGATCGGACGTTGCTCTCTCTGCCCTATGGGCCTCGGCCGTCCAGGCCCTGACTGCTGCTCAGTGGGAATCGCAGTCCATATACCAGATCGTCACTGATCGCTTTGCGCGCACCGATGGCTCCACGACTGCCGGCTGCAACTTGAGCCAGTATTGTGGTGGAACATGGCAGGGCATCATCAACCACCTGGACTATATCCAGGGCATGGGATTTACAGCGGTAAGCCAAATAGGTGCGAGAATACCAGTTGAAACATATTCTGACAAGGCATCTAGATTTGGATCTCGCCCATTGTCACAAACATTCTCGAGGGCTCTGGAGGGTATGACTTCCTCACTCACTGATGCTGCAAAATATGATGATCAAGCTAAGCCTGAATTTATAGAACGTCATACCATGGATACTGGGCCCAGGACATTACAACCGTAAACTCCAACTTTGGTACATCTGATGATCTGATTGCTCTATCAGATGCTCTGCACGACCGTGGAATGGTATGTTGAGCGATGATTCTAGAATATATGCCGTTCTAACATGACTTAAAGTACCTCATGGTCGACGTGGTGACCAACCACATGGGCTCGCCCAACGCGGGCAGCAGTGTCGACTACAGCATCTACACACCCTTTAACCAGCAGAGCGAGTACCACACGCCCTGCGACATTGACTACAACTCCGAGACGTCGATTGAGCAGTGCTGGGAGGTGACGGGGGCGCCCAGCCTGCCCGACCTCCGCACCGAGGACGACGACATTCGCAGCACCTGGAACGCGTGGATCACGCCCCTCATCTCCAAGTACGGCATCGACGGCCTGCGCATGGACAGCACCAAGCACGTTGAGAAATCCTTCTGGCCCGGCTGGGTCGATGCCTCGGGCGTTTACAACATGGGCGAGGTCTACAACGGTGACCCCAGCGTCTTTCCAGACTGGCTCAACTACATTGATGGCTTGGAAAACTATCCTTTGTGAGTCTTGTCAGACCTTTACCTAGATTATGTTTATTAATCCTCCCTGGTAGGTACTACTGGATTACACGCGCGTTCCAGTCGACCTCGGGTTCAATCAGTGACCTGGTCAACGGTATCAATACTCTCAAGGGCTCAAGTATGTTCACGACAAGGTATAACCGACTGTTCTGGTACTGATTTTTGGCAGTGAAAACAAACACCCTCGGTACCTTTATGGAGAATCACGACCAAGTCCGGTTCGCATCGTTGACAAGCAACACTGTACGACCCTCTCTCTATTACTGATTTTCTGACTGAGCTAACATGTCGTGATAGAACTTGATCAAGAATGTAAGCATAACGGGACCATACTTTGTGATCAACACGTGACCTTTTATTTACGTAGGCCATTGCTTTCACGATTCTCAATGATGGTAAGTAAACCACAACCCACTGAGTCTCGATCCTCAGCCACTAAAACCTGCTCTGTCCAGGTATCCCCATCATCTACTACGGCCAAGAGCAGCAGTACTCGGGCGGTGCCGATCCCAACAACCGCGAGGCTCTTTGGACATCGGGGTACAACACAAACTCGGACCTGTACAAGTGGATCACGACCATCAACAAGGTGCGCAACACGGCTGTCGCCAAGGAATCGAGCACCTACCTGGCGTACCAGGCGTACCCAACGTACTCGGACTCGCACGTCATTGCCATGAAAAAGGCCGACGTGATTGGCGTCTTTACCAACGCGGGCTCCAGCTCGTCGGCCACCGTGCCCGGCTTTACCGCCAGCCAGGCCGTCTGCGATGCCGTCGCCGGCACCTCGTACACGGCCGACAGCAGTGGTAGCCTCACGCTCACCGTCGGACCTCTCCCTGCCATTCTGGTCCCAACTTCTTGGGGTTTGTGCGGCAGTAGCTCTGGTAAGTTCAATCTCTTCTCTGATTGCCTGAGTAATTTGTCATTCATGACTCGAATTTTCGAGCGCGGATGACAGAAAGAAAAAAAAGAATAAATCTCCTTTGAATTGACGCCTTAATCAGTCTCGCAGGTGGAACAACGACAACCAGTGCGACAAAGACAACGACCGCGCCGACAGGAAGTAAGTTCATCTGATTTTACTCGGCCATGTCAAGATATACGAAGCTGACTCGGTGTGCAAACACAGCCTCAACCGCTTGTTCAACGGTGCCAGTAAGCTTTACCGAGACGGTAACGACTCAAGTTGGACAAACGATTAAAATGTACGTATAGCCTATTTGCAATTTTCTCCTTAGCCATGCATATTGATTCCCAAAAACACAATCTGCTCTACCTTCCCGTTACCCCTTCCTATACAAGCAAACTCCATCAAAACCCCCCTTCTTGGCCAAAGTAACCCTAACCCGGGCACCAGCGTGGGATCCATCGCAGCCCTCGGCAGCTGGGACACGACCAAGGCCATTGCGCTGAGCGCGGCATCGTACACAGCCGCCAAGCCCGTGTGGACCGTCACCATCAACCTGCCGCCGGGCACGGCCTTTTCGTACAAGTTTATCAACGTCGCCAGCAGCGGCACCGTCACCTGGGAGGCTGATCCCAACCACACTTATACGGTGCCGTCGAGCTGCGCTACTGCCCAGGTGTCCAATACCTGGCAAAGCTGAGGTCGAGTTGGAGGACATGTTTGGTGTTTAGTTAGTCAACGCTTTGATAGTACATTATCAGCCATATCATCCATGATCAATAAAACAGTGTCGAATACGTGGGCTGCTAAAGTAATTCAGTTGTGATGAAACCTGCCACTGGTTATAGAAATCAGTGTGTACACCGCTTCACTCAAATTGTCACATGATCAAGAAAATGTTGCTATTATTTGCAAAATGTCAATTCATTCGTTGTTTTTGGGTATCTATAATAGGCCCTGGCCCTATCCCTTCCAAATTGTTCATGAACAACGAAATCCAGAAAACGCCAAACGCAGAGTACAAACGCCTCACATGCTCATTAGACTATCCGTCCATAAGGAGCGAGGAAATATCTTCAATACTTCTCTCATGGAAAGCCACTTTTTCTGTTCTTTAGAGACCAAACGCCGTCTTGGCGCGGGTCCAGTAGGCATTGCGATCATCCGTAACCGTGACGCCGACACAAGCCATGTACTGCGCAAAGCCATCGTCGTCGCCCTTTTGCAGAGCCGTGCGCTGGGCATCGGTGCACTGGGTCGAGTAGAACCAAGGGCCCGAGCCAAAGTTGTACTGGTCATCAACGACCAGGTCCAGCAGCTGGTTCTTGCCGTCGTCGGTGGTGATGGTGCCGAGGGCGGCGACCTGCGTCGTCAGGTCCGAGAGGGTGGCGGCGTACTTGACATTGTAGTCAAACATTTGCATATTGGCCGTGCCCTGGCCGGGGCGGCCGGGGGACTTGTTGCGCTTGTAGGCAAAGTTGACCGACTCGTAGGCCATGAGGGACAGGATGCCGGCAATCTCGGCCGTGGTGCGAATGTCGTACTTGTCAAAGGCGTCAATGAGGAGAGGCGCCGCCTGCACATTGGTCCGGCACTCGTCGTTGGAGCTGTCGCAGCTCGCCGAGTCGGGCGCAATGGCGAGGATCAGGTCCGCGGCGCTGCTGGAGCGCGGTGCCACGACCTTGGCCGAGGGTGCGGCCAGGGCGCTGCCGGCGAGGAGGAGTGAAGTTGCGATTTGAGAGTACTTCATTTTGATTTACTTGTCGAAAATATGTGCTTTTGTTTGGAGAAACCCCCAAGGATTTGCCGATTATGTGGTGATATGTGTAGATATTTCTTGTTCAGTCGAGATCGTATCAAACGATGCTGCGATTCAAAGTTGTTGAGAGTGAACGTGATTGATTTTTTGCTCCGTTCCAAATAAGCAAGCAATAATATACAAGGCTGCAAATAACCTTGGGATTTATTGTTATGTTTTATAGCAATGCCAAGTATTGCTTCTTTGTTGTCGGTATGACAAAGATTCCTTTTGCCAATGTTAGCGATGCTAGTTGTCAATGAGGAATCAAGTCTTGTCGGTTCTTACGCTGTACGAGGCTGATGGGTCCTTGGAAGCTGACGTCTATGAATAAACTTTCTTGATTATCTCGAGTCTTTGTATGGACTGGAGACGAAGGAATGACCGGCAGACTGGCTGAGTCTATTTGCTGGGGCAGAAGAAAATGAGTGAAAGTGGCAGTGAAGACGTATGTAGTATAATGAATGAGGCAGGTTATCAGCAGTTGCTATCCTGTGGAGGCACGGCCCAAAAGCATACAAGAAGCTCTGTTGAAAGGCGGAGAAGAAATTTCTTGGAAGACTTTGTTTTATTTATCACAATCCTTAACCTTAGGACGGCAAAAGAGAAGCCCCTGAGAGGAATTACTCGTGATCAGCAGCTCTCGATGGCATGTAAGGTGTCGTCAAGGAGCAGGTGTTAATGGTCTTGAGGCCTCTTGGGTGGGGGGCGCTGACTAGCTAGACGGCTTTAGGCCCTTTGTGGGGTGGGCAGCCGCTAAGGAGAATTGACAGGAGCCAATCCTCTGGGCATTTGACCTACGCTTTGGGGTGGATGAAACGACCAACTCGTCTACCCCTGCATTGTTTCAATAGGGGACCAACAGATCGGCGGTTGATTGGCAAATAGCAGTCGCCTCTTTCGTGTTCTGTCAACATGGAACCTATAATGCGCAATGACTGGCACAACCTGTTGGATTCTTTGTTCAATGCAAGGAACACGGAATTCCGGCCGGACTACCGAAAAGAGATGATGAAAGTCGGTTTAGCTACGACCAAGATCCATTGATAGGAACGGGAGGACGGGAGGATTGCATGTTGCATGCGTTACTAAACAGTCTACCAATGATGCCAGTGCATACGAGGTGGCCGACAGACAAAGAAGTTGTTCATTATGCGCACATAACTTCCTGCAGATGATGTGAATACATTGGCACGAAATGACGGCTCCTGAGAGGATGAGTTCATGCAGTGCATACAGCGAGAAAATGTCAGATACCCGTCTGATTGAGGAGAGAAAAGAGTTAGAAATAGCATTGTGATTACTGACTTGTAATCAAGCAGCTCACTTTGAGAGGCTCATTCGTTGCATTGCCTCTTGCCTTGATGAACGCTTATTTGCCTGCGCCATCTTGTGCATTGACATTTCCCGGATCACCTCGTGATGCCCCTCGTAAGCTTTGCGTGGCGATGAAAATGGATCGTCTTATATCGTGCGCTTGCTATCACATGGGGATCAGCAGAAGTCCAATGCACTGTTCGTATTCCGTACTCTCATCTGTTTGTACCTGTAAGCCTTAAGGTGTGGTCAATGCTTGAAAGGATGGGTTGAGGTTGTCTATTCCGTACACAATACAAGTCAACCGCCAAGGCAAGCCAGGGACCTTACCTGACCTTGCTCAAAGTCACTGCCTGCCTGAGCGCCGGTTCCAATTTAATCCGGCGCAAGCCAACGGCGGGAGTGGATCTGATTTCATGATTGGCTCCATTATGCTGGTTATTGTACCTATCCACGTTTGCACAGCTGGAGAGGTACCTCTACAAAGCCCACCTACGTAAACCCGACATCTCAAGCTTGATACCTACAGCCTCGAGCTATCAACTTATTTGGAGAAAATCAATTGCAGCAGTCCTGGTTCACAACCCCGCGGCGCGTCTTTGTCTCAGTCGATTCCTCCCTCCCACCCTTGGCCCATGCGATAATTAATTGCGAAAAATAAATCTCAGCAACCCTTCACTCGTTCTCCTGTGCTGCTCCTCACCGTGGTGTCGCAATCATGTCGAACCTCGGAAACTACATCGAGAGTAAGTGCAGCTTCTTTTTGCTATTACACCCGGCGGGATGTCATGTCAAAAGGACCTCGCGTATCTTGAGCTTACATCTTGGGATTCTGACAGCTGGGTAGAGAAGGTTGTGGTGCTGACCCTTGATTCGCGCATGCTTGTCGGCAAGCTCGAGAGCTTCGACCAGCTGACTAACCTGGTAAGTCTTCTTCTGCATTTTCCCTTTGGACAAGCTTGGGATAAACTTGAAAAAACAACTGACACCTGGATTCTTTTTTCATGCAGGTCCTGTCCAATACTCTGGAGCGCGTGATCCGTACCCCCGATGACCCTGAAGACTCCGAGACGGTGCCGTTGGGCCTGTACATTGTCAGAGGTGACAATGTCTGCCTCGTGGGCCTAGTGGATGAATCCATTGAGAACGAGATCGACTGGTCGAAAGTACGAGGCGCAACCATTGGCACGACGAAACACAGCTAGACATTTGGCAACGTCAGTGATTGGAAACATGCTCTTTGCCAAATAGAGTAATGTAGGATAAGAGGCGCCACAGAGTCCAGGACACCTGGCTCGACACGGCCGGTTTCATTCTCGTAGAGGACGAGCCATGTGGGCGTGGTGCATGGCACATTTGCATATTATGGCGTTCAGGGCGATCTAAATGTTATAGATCTGGAGATCTTTTTCTCGGGCATTTGAATAGGGTACGCATTGCCCTGATGATACCAACAAGTCTTGCAGCTCACAAAGATATGTATGCGAGGAATGCAGACATGAGCAAAATGAAGAATAAAAGAAATGGTTTTCTATGCTATCTTCTACTGATATATGATCCATCTCCTCAGCTGAACAGGCGGTGCATCAAATCTGGCGCAAACTTGTCGAAGCCGGGACTCTCGGCCCATCTGTGAATTCTGTTTCCTCTCTTTGCGCTCAGCCAGCCAAAGTCGTCACCGGGAATCTCGTCGACGGCCACGTCTACGGCTCCCTGCCCGTCGGCAGTGACGCCAATGGCAGATCCGGCCCCAGGAGCCCTCTTACGACCACGCGAGTCCGAGACATGCATGCCGTGAGTCCACTGGCCCGACGTCTCGATGCGTATGTCCTCGGGCTCGCTCCTGGCCAGCTTCCACGCCGGATGGTCGCGCGTAATGTTGTACCAGATCGTCAGGGGGTCATGCAGCGATAGTCCGGGCTCCTCGTCATCGCCATAGTTTTTCTCAATCTGACGAAACACGCCACCCATGATGGTGTTGATCCACATGGCCAGAGGGCTGCCCTCCTTGACGTGGGGTGTAACCGAGTCAAAGAAAAAGTTGCGATTCAAGAGATGCGGCGTGGTAATGTCGAGAGGGAAGAGAAGGATCTTGAGGCGCCGCGACAGGTTCTCTGGGTAAGGCGGCAGTTTGGCAATGGTCTGAGGGACGACGGGCATGGTCGACGAAGGGACGGCCGACGTCAGAGCAAAGACGCGGGCCGTGGCGATGGCGTCGGCGTACGTGTTGAACTCGGCCACCGGGGTGATGTTGCCGGGCACCTCAATGGCACCGCCCATGACGCATACCTCCTTGGCGCGCAGAAAGGTTTCCGGGTCCTCGGCAGCAGCCATGGCCAGGTTGGTCATGGGACCGACGGCGCAGATGGTAATGGTGTTTGCGGGCTCTTCCTTTAGTATCCGTAGCATCTCCTTGTGAGCTGGCACCTTGGAAGGCGTAAAGTAGGAGTAGTATGCAGGGTCCTGCGCCGGCGTAGGCACGCCATCCTCGAACAGAGATTTCCAAGTCTCATCTGGATTCAAGTGAGGATGCTGGGTCATCGATCAGTTTATGAACTCGTAACTTGGTTACAATCTGGTAACTTACCGCCTCGTGGACTCCGTGAAGTCCATCAGATCCATCTGTTTATTGTAGCGTGCAATTAGTCTCCAACCACCCGTGACTGGGTGCTCTGTCACATGTCGGACTCACGAAAGCCATCCTCCATCAAGATTTCCTCCTCCAAGGCATGCTCGGGGCCGATGGCCACGACAGGCTTGTACGCTCTCAGCGAGGCAAAACCTTCAGGCTTGCCTTGAGATCGACGCCATTCCAACTCCTTGTCCAGGACGTGGAACATGGAGACGACATTCTTGAGGCAGCTCTTGAGCGGAACGTTGCCGTACGTCACCGAGATCATGAGCAGCTCGATTTCTTCGGGCGACGATGCCAAGGCCAGCAACATGGCCAGCATGTCATCGACACCTTTTGATCATGGCGTGTTAGTGACCTAAGGTGCTTTGAAATGGCGGGCGGGTGCCTGCATACCTGGATCAGTGTCGAAGATGACTCTGCTCTTTGGCGCCATGTTTAATATCCCTCCTTTTCCTATTGTGTGTGTATATATATATGGATAGTTGAAAAGATTTGAGATGAAGCGTTTCACACAAATTTGAAGACGGGCTTCCTCCCAGTCTTATTATGAATTCAAAAGGCAGCTCCGAGGTCCCAACAACCTCGATATGATGAAAATCGGCGTCTAGGTAGGAGGGGAAAGCTAGTTGATAAGCGCAAGACCCAATAATGTGTGTCCACCGGCGACCAGCGGAATACGACCAAGTCAAATGCTTGCAGCAAAATGGAAGCCGCGCTTAATCTTCTCAGGGTGCTACCTGGTGTCTTGGATTTTTTATCTTCTTCCAAGGATGTTTTGCCATCAGTAATATCTCATGGATATGATTCAATATACAGCTTCAAATACGAAATATGATGTCTGTCGCCGCCGGTCGACAGACTCGACTTTTCTGCCAGAGCGGCCGGCCCCGATCTACCCCTCACTTTCCGGGGGTCGATTGGGGTTATAGGGAAGTAATGTTGCAATTCACCCGTTCATCCTGATATAACAAGCTGTATTCCACATGTCAACATCGTCAAAAGGTCTTTTGAAGGGCTTTATTCCACTTGAGCACTATATTGGAGCCTTTTCTCCGTCACTTGGCTCAGCCATTTACTTCAGTATCAAGCTCCTGCGAGCTGACGTGGATATTGTCGCATAAAGGTCCCAACTCGAGATTGCGCCTGTTCTTCAAGATGCCCTGCGTTCAACATTCAATTATATTGAATGGCTCGGCGTGTTTCGAGCGCTGCCATCCTAACCCAATATGATACGACAACGCCTGCTTGTGCATAGTCCGGCTGCGTCTGAATATTAATGTACATACACACGTCTTCTCGTATGGTTGTGTAGACTTTGGTGGAATCACTGCTCAGCGGATATATTCCAGGTACAGGAAGCCTTTGTACCTTGAATCAATAATGCCCTTTTTGCCTTTCTGCCAATTGATCAGATTTCCAGTTCCGGAGGGATAAATCGGAGGTCGCACCCACGAATTGGATGCAGATCATGGCAGCTAGCGTGGGAACCGGCAGCGTCTACCGAGCATTCTATTGCATGTGTAATCTTCCATTTCATATTCCCGAAGCTCATGGTTGTTCTTTAGCTGACATTGTAATATGGTGATGCACCACCTACCCTTTAGAGATACATGCTTGCCAGCTTTTAAGAGTTCTTCAGCAGCATTCGTCCAGTTCAGCCAAACTTTATTAATCATCTGTTTGTATCAACTAATGGGATGGTGTATAAGCAGACGAGACGGAATATGGAAAAAAAAAAAAAAAAGTCGTCATGGAGTTATAAGACTACGCCAATTATTATCACCTACGATGGGGGTTGTCTGCGGTAATAACTTTTACCCTAGCAACTGACGTGCAATGTATGGAGACTTTTGATTTCTCCTCTTTTTTTGGAGCTCAGCTGTAACCTTGACGGTGTCGGGTCACCCCCCTGTCTGGTGCTGGATTGGTGGTGCTGCTATTGCTGCTGCCACTCACCTCCAGCGCTCACTGCAACACTACCTTGACCTTGACTTACCTACAGGTTAGGTGAACAGGGTCGCCTGTATCGGGGGACATCTATGTGCAGGTATGGCCACTAAGAAACTTCCCCGGCGGATTGAACAGCTCCGGTCTCCCCCAATGGCCACCTGTTCAATCGTCTGTCCAATTTAATGCAGCGCCAAGACTTTCTGGAAAGCTGCTCGTCCTTCTTCCACACGTAGACCCCAAGACTATCGCCAATTGAAACTGCGAACTTTGTCATCTCTCTGCAATAAACCATTTGAACTTATTTGTCCTCTTTCATTTCAACGTCTCTCTTCATTCTTGTACCTTGTTCATCATCATCTTTTTTTCTTTCTCCCACTGCATGATCAATTCCTTCTCAAATTTTTGCCCAACATATCACAAGAAAGGGCATGAAACTTGTCTGCCGTCTTTACCAACTATTCCCGATAGTGCTTCTTTTTAGATCCGCACTACGCATCCAAGACCAGAAGCGCAAGCTGGTCAGAGTCTCGACCTGCCTGCTGCTCCAACCCACATCCCCACAACTGCTCTAAATTGGGGTTCTTTCCCTGGACAACTCTCTGAAGCTTCCCCTTTACACACTGACACCTCCCTCGGTCGCCGACTTTCCATCTTATTACCTTTGTGGCCCGTCCTCCATTCATACCTTTCTCCAGCTTGTGTATCCATCCCGCAAGGAAAGCTGGTCAAAGACAACTCGGACCGTACCTACCTGCCTGCTCACAGAGGTTCACAAACCACAACTGCCAACACGACAGCTTCTGGACAGACAACCACCCCCCCAGCAGTGCTAGCTCGGATCGGTCCGACACCGTCCATTCCCCCATCTTCTCAGTGCCGCGAGCATTGCGCCACGTAACCCTCCCAATTGTCCTCGTTCAACGCGCGAAACCGTCAATATGGAGGCCACATCGTCGGATCACAGCCTCGTCAAGACTGTCGCCAGCTGGATTCTGCTGGTTGGCCTTAGTGGTGCCATCTACTGGCGAATCCACAACGACCCCAAGAAGAAGAATGTCGTGGCCAAAACCGTCACACAAGCAAAGCAAGACCTGGGCAATGATGTGGCATCCGCGACCGCCGCCATGAAGAAGAAGGCCGACAAGGCATTGAAGCCAAAGTCCAAGCCAGCACCGTCTCGCCCCGAGACCGCCACCGCAGCTGTCGAATACGACCCTGTCGCCGAGGCAGCTGCCAAGCGCGACGAGGCCAAGGCCAACCAGGACTTTGCCCAGTCATTCTCCAAGCTCAAGACTGGTCATCAATTCGTATCCGGCAAGACCGAGAAGAAGAGACAAAAGTCTGTCAAGCAGTCCCGAGCACAGGAGACCGATGATGCCCCTGCCGCTAGCCCTCCTTCATCAGCAGCTGGAGACGCCGATGATGATCTTTCGTCTGCCGCTTCCCCCATTGCCGCACCCGTCGACAGCACTGGTGTATCCGACATGTTGGAGGCTTCGTCTCCTGGACCTTCCGTCCTGCGACTAACCGACACCGACAAGGCTCCTCAGTCGTCGGCAAAGAAGACCAAGGCGGCCCCTGCCCCCGTCGAGACAAAGAAGCAGAGACAGAACCGCCTCAAGGCCGAACGTAAGAAGTCGGAGCGTGAGCAAGATGAGGTTGAGCGCAAGAAGCTTGAGGAGGCTCAGAGACGCCGAGCCCGCATCGCCGAGGGCAGACCCGCCAAGGATGGTTCGTCCTTTGTGGCCAACAAGGAAAATGCCTGGACCGCCAAGGCCAACGGCGATTCGTCTGCCCCCGTGCAGCTCCTTGACACTTTCGAGCAGTCGGCCGCGACTCCCGTGTCCACCTCGACCCCCAAGGCTGCTGTTGCAGGTAACAAGGAGCGATCCGAGTCTTGGATGTCGTCTCTTCCCTCTGAGGAGGACCAGATTGCCCAGGTTATGGAAGATTCCTCTGCCTGGAACGAGGTCACCACCAAGAAGAGCAAGAAGGGCAAGAAGACCCAGGAATTTGCCCCAGAACCTGCCACCTCGGCAACACCAATCCAAGCCTCTGCACCAGCAGCCAAGACCGCTGTGAACGGAAGCAAGTCAAAGCCTGCTCTCAGCAGCCACTCATCATTTGCTGCTTTGGCTCCCGAGGAGACTGCAGACGATGACGATGTTGAGGAGGAGTGGGAGGTGTGAGAGGCCATCCACAGCACAACATCATGTGCTCTGCTACGTGGCACTGGAGCCATGTGCTCCTTCTCCGCTTAGCAGATCAAAAATGGGCATCACACCTACCCACACCTGTGTTCAAGGTGCCATGAGCGCTCTCTCACCGCTCGACACCCGGCCCACGCTTATATACTATATAACCCAGATTCGAAAGCACAGGACTGGCATGATTGACTTGTTCTATGAATTTATGGGAGGGCTTGCAATTTCGGCAAGCCGCATTGTACAGAATTGTATCGACTACACGCAGCAACAATAGGGAATGGGCTGCGAATGTCTCTCGGGGAGCCATCATGGACATCTGCTTGCCGAAAGCTGGGGGCTGCAGGCTGCAAAGGTGTTCCGCATATTGGATCCTGGGCTCATATATGCATTATATGCATAAACAAGGCTGGCAAAAGTAATGGATCTGTTTCTCTTTTCGTTTCTCTTTTTCTTTATTTCCAGCACGATGTTCTGTATCCTGCAAATCAAAGCAGTAGGCAGTATAGATCCAAGGAATGGAATCGATCAATGAATTGAAAGCTCACTCTTTTTTTTTTTCCCCTCTAATGATAACTGAGCCGTGACATGATGCATTACACCGGGGTGTCTATTCTGCATCTTTGGGTGTGACGTGGCTGTGAACATATATAATAGAATGGATCTCGATCTCAGCCATCATGGCTGCCCTGAGTGACAAGGCCAAGAAGGGACCCAACTGATGGCCTTTGCGCTGCCTGGTGATGGCCTGAAGTTTGACATCACGTGGTTTCGTGTCGTGCATTCGCGTGGGATGACTGGCGCTGATGCCCGTTAGTGTCAAATCAGCCCAACCATAAAGACACCCCCTTTTCTCTCTCACCGTCACTTTCTCATGTCACACAGAAGACTCGCAAAAAGACTTGTGAACCTCGACTTACTGAAATTTTAATAAATATACTACCTCGATACAAAAAAAAATTGCAACACCATGTCCAAGAATGTTGCCATCGCTGGTGCCGGTGGCCTGGGTACGTTCGAGAATATTCTCTACAGCAGGCAATCTCGTCATGTACAGCTTTTCTAACTACATTCTTCATTTCTAGGAAGACATGTTGTAAATGCTCTGCTAGAGAGTAAGGAATTCAATGTCACTGTCTTGTCTCGCTCTCCAAAGCCTGATCTTGAAGCAAAGGGGGCCAATGTCAAGGTAATAATACATCACCAGCAGCTTACTAGGCTGTATCAAGAGCCGTCCAACAAGATTGGCTAATGGCTCCTCCTTTCTCCGCCTCTAGGTCGTGGACTACAGGTACCCCTCTCAGTTGATTGCAGCACTGGAAGGCATCGACACACTGCTCTCCTTTATCGTCGACTTTGACGACTCCAAGGAGGGGTCCTCGCTAGGGGCGCTCGCGCACCGGAACCTGCTGACGGCGGCCGTCTCGCCGCGCGTCAACCTGCGCCGCTTCGTGCCGGCCGAGTACGCCAACAACGTGGCGGGCTTCCCGCGGTCGGCGCTCTCGTGCGAGCGCGACAAGCCGCACTTTCGCAACTATGTCCGCGCCTTTTGTCCCGCCCGCGGCATCGAGTACACCCTGATTAGCAACGGCGTCCTCATGGATTTCTTTCGCCCCCGCGGCGACAAGAGCGGGTTTCCGGATCTCGAGGCCGAGATCATCCCCCTGGACGCGGACAAGAAGACGGCTCTCATCCCTGGCAATGGCAAAAAGGACAAGATTAGCTTTACGGCGGCGCGCGATGTGGCGCGGTGCTTGGTGGCGCTGCTCAAGGTGCCGGCGGGCGGGTGGGAAGAGTACAGCTACATCAGCGGCGACCGCCTGACGTGGGACGAGGCGGCGGACCAGCTCGAGGCCGCGCTGGGAGCCAAGCTCGCGAGGACTCATGTCGGGCTCGAGGAGCTGAGGGCCCGGGCCGAGCAGGCGAGAAAGGGCGGCAACTTTATGGACATAATGATTGCCGAGCTGAATGAGGTCTTTGGCGACGGCAGCGAGGTCTTGCCCGAGAACAACAAGTACTTTGACGGCATCAAGTTTCAAAAGTTGGCTGATGTGTTCCAGGAGTGCTATGGTAAGGGGGCACGAAAGTAATCATTCCCTGTCTTGTATGTGTACCTATATGGGGATCTGTTCTCCCGGCGTCACAAAAGTGTAGCTCTATTATAATCATATAGTCATCATTTTAGACTGAAAACATCATCCACTTTGGCCGTCTATAGTCTTTTGAAGCGGGTCATTTGGTGAGTTTCCTAGAGTTTCCCTAGAGCTAAATTAGTTGTATTGTACTATGGGGCCTCAACGGTTGTTATAGACCGCATGGTGGTAGTTGCGGGCAAACATGAGTCATAGAAATTACCCTCACATTTATCAGATCTTCAAGTACGGCGATTTGACTACTTCATATCTACTCAACTCATTCATAACATCTACCAATCCTCCGATTGAAACATATTTCATTACCAATGATGGAGAATATCTTGGGATCACTCGCTTCAGACAGGGCAACATTTAGCCAGAAAGCCCTTTGCCAGCCGTTTGGAGAAAGATCTATTCCAACTAGTGGTTCAGGCATGTCCCTGAAATTAGAGAAATAAACAGCAGTATTGAATAACATGCTTTTCAGACCTTGTCAAGCATTCTCCAAGAATTATCGTTTGTTCATCCGGTACTCTGCTTCTCCTTTGATGATCATGCGGCTTCTGCCTCTGTGACTGAAACCCACATATCCCGCTGCGAATATACAGTGTAGGCTTTCTCACTCCAGGCATTTCCTGGGTAAACAATTTGCCATTCGAATTCTCGCAACAGCTAGAGAAACGACCACGGCGTCAGCATGTCTTGGAGAGAAGCGACTGAGAGAATCCCGACGTAGTAGACTCGGTCTGATCAGAGGGGTTTGCAACGTACCTCGAAATACATCTTGTTCAGCTCGACCAGGGCCAGAATCTTGCCGGCACACATCCAGCGGCCGTAGCCAAAGCAGAGCTCGACGTTCCGTATCATCTCGGCTCGCTGCTCCTCGGTGCATTCGAGGAAGCGCTCCGGACGGAAGAGCTGTGTGTCGGGTCCAAATAAATCCTCCCGGCGCATGAGCGACGGCATATTCCACCCTACCGCACTGTATTCATTTGCCACGAAAAAAAGTCAACATGAGCCATCTTTTTTTCCCCTTGAATAAATGATTCGTGGGTAAGCAAAATAGGGGAAAAGTTTTACTCACGTGCCGCCCGGAATGAACTTGTCTTGTATATATTCGCCACTGCCGGGCATGATCTTGTAGAAGCCATAGGTAGTTGGGGGCCGCATGCGGAGACCTTCAAAGATGACAGCCTGACAGGAAAAGAGATTTTGCACATGTGAGTCTTTCGTGAACGACGCTTGTAGTGCAACACTGGAGGAGACTGACCTGGAGATATGGCAACTGTTTAGCCTGATCGACACTGATGGGTTTCGAGACGCCAGAAGCAACGGCTTGTTTGATTTCATTCTTCAACCGTTGGTATACCCTCGGACTGGTCATCAAGTACACTGCATCATTAAATGATTAGCACCACCAACGTCGCGTTTCCGTAGGAGGCTTTCGACATCATGACTGGGAATACTTACACATTGTGGAACGAATAGCCGTGGCTGTCGTGTCCGACCCAGCAAGGATTTGGAGCATGGTCTCATTTTTGATTTCTCGAATATCCATTCCATGTTTCATGAACGATCCCTGCAGTGTTATTCAGTAAGTTTTGAATGATGCCAAAAGTTTGTGTGCGTGTTTGGGTCATACAATCATATCGGGCGCCTCCGCGTCCTTTTTTGCCATGCGATTATCTATAATCTCATGGGCAATTCTTGAATTTTTTTCCCCCTGTTAGCAAGGTCGAGAAAACAAAACCAGGGGGCGTATGCTCTTGGATGCCTGATTTGCTTACCCGAGAAGTTTGCCCACGCCATTTGAAGCCGTAGGTCTGGCAGCAAACCATTGTGCCAGGACGGGAGTCGTAAAGATATGACGCAACAGGGGCACATCACCGGCAAGGGCCAGCACGCCGAGCAGCCTTTCGACCTCGTCAGTGTAGCCGTAGAGATCTCCGTCGTGATCCATGAAGCCAAACGCCTGGCCAAAGGCAATCTTGGTAATGGTGTCGAGGGTAAAGTACCGGATGAACTGGGCAAAGTCGAGGGCCTTGACCTGGTCACTGCCAGCGCTGCTGCCGCCGGGCCGGGACACGAATCTATGCCGCAGGACGTCAATAAAATGCGTCATCTGGTCATTGACGGCAACATCAAAGTCGATATTGTCACGGCCGCTGTAGCCAAACGAGACCCGCGCCTTGAGGGAGTCGTGCGACTTGGCGTCGAGCACGCTGAGGAGCATGTTGTGGTCCGGCTCCATCTTGGTGGCCGAGTACCAGTCATCGCGGCGGGCGTCCTGGGTCCGGTTGCCATTGAGGCGGCGGAGGTCGTTGGGGTCGTCGATTACCACGTAGTTTGGCCCGACGCGCACCACGGGGCCGTACTTGGACAGGTGCTCATAGTCCATGCCGCGCCCGCGCGCCACCTTCCACGCCACCCAGAGGTACGAAAAGGCGCCGAGCTTGGGGCCGGGGATATGTCGGAGCCGATACCAGGTCCAGAGGCTCGATATCACGTACCACGCGACGATGCTGCCGGCGGCCAACAAGACTGGATTTGTCGTCATTTTGACAAGATTATAAACTAGATTTAATCACAAACCAACTGAACTCTTGTTGGGTTCGAGATAGATGACGGTATCTGTATGCGAGAGTGATGGCAAAGCTGGGCTACTTATCTAGCGGCGGGTGAATATAGGCCAGTATAATAAGGTTTCCGATCGGTCCCTACCCACCATCGCGAGTCGACAGATTCAATGTAATGGGCTTGCTCCTCTGCTCTCGCATTATCATGCCAAACGAAACCAAAAATTGGGCACCATGCCAGCATCCTTTTCGATCTTCCCCGCTCCCTGGATATCCAAATCCAAGTTTTGGGGGTGGTGATGCTCTCTAACTTTGCCAATGTGGTGGTTCCCAAAATGTTGGTTGCACAGCATTCTATATATGCGATGGCGAGCGCGTTTAACGCAGTATAGATCGACGGCGATTGGTCACTGATAGATTCCCTGCGCTTCGGGGTAGCCACTATAGCATATATGCCCCCCTGTTCAATGTCTCAGCCCCTGCTATGGGCACTCCTCGGCATTTGTATGCCTTGTTTTCGATATCTGCGGAGAACTGAATCCGTAGGGGTGCGTCCAGATACGCATGTGGTGGCTGGCTGAAAACAGCATGTTGCTGTATAACGGCCAAGGGGCCCAAGCTATAGTCTTGTGGCTACTACATGGTAAGACTTGCATGTCAGGCATCCCAAATTAAGTTGTGGTGGAGACGGTTTGGAGCATGACGATATTCCACGTTTAATGAGGTGCGTCTCGCGTTATAGCACAAGTTGACTGTGTGCTTCTTTTTCGTCACACTTGGCATACTTGAACACCAGACAATCGCCACCAATCAGAATTAGCGACATCCTTCGCGAGCTCCTACTTGATGAGCAAGTCCTATAGAGCGGCCTGCATATACCCTTACATTATTGGTATCATCAGTGCTCTCCACACCAGCAGCCCCGGAACTAGATTGGGTTAAGATATTCAGCAGCCAAGTCTCGAGAGATCAACCGACGTCAACCCTTCGGCCTATCTCGATTAATCACATGGTCAAATTCTGAATAGTTATAGTCGCCGATCGATTCCTTTTTGTTGAAAACGCTTGTGGTATTTTGTATCATCGAGACGGGCATTATCGGTAAACTAAAAATGCCCGAAACATACTCCGAGTCTCCGTCTCTCTCCCTCTGCCTCTGTGAAAACATCGCTTTTGGAACCAGTATCCCCTTTATTGGTCGCGGCAAACTACCATCTATGCATATTGAGAACCACAGGTCTAGGAAAGGTCAATCTATTTACACGAATCTGTCGAGAATGGGTCAGCTGTCTGGATCGAGGGGGTCTTGTCTTTAGCACTCACAGTATAACAAATGCACCTAATGACTCTGGCAAGTTTTTGCCCATGATTTCTTCGAGCTTTCCTTAGCCCCTTTACGTCGAGTTGTGTTGAGTTGAGTTCCCTCATCTTCCGAAGGTGGAGACACCATAATTCCTTCTTCCTATGAATCCGAGGAGGCTCCATTTGACTCCTCCTCTTCCGATTTTCTCTGTAAAAGTTCGAACCATTTCTGAAGCCGGGCTAGATTTGCTTCCATGACCTTCAAGCGTGCTACTTGCAATAGGTCTAGTTGGCGTTGGACATTGTCAAGCTTGGTCTGGAGCTCACGTGTCTTGCCGTGAATGGCAACCATATCTTGCTCGATGCGAGAGTCGAGATATTTCGGGATTATGAGTAGCGCGGCTGCGGTCATGATGATTGCCCAAAAGAAGCTGAACAACATTTTGGATTGGATTGGATTTTCCATCGATAATGACAGTAATGAATAGCCAGTAGTATTTGTTCACTTAATTCTGCCAAGAGTGTGAAGAATGAGTATCGTGATAACTGAGCCAGAAGACCTGATAGCTGAGTGAGTTGTGTGTGTTGTTTTGGTTTGGTCTGTATTTGTCCACTAGCCGCCGTTGGTCCGGTCTTGAATCAAAACAAAGAGATGGCATTTTCGACAGAGCTACCCAGTTGCTTTGGAACAAAACATCCCTTCCACCTCAACATCATGATCCTTGTGGGTCGTTATTGGCCCTCGACAGCTTGCAACTGTGCCCGCTCAAATGTGCCTACTAGTGCTAGAACCGTGTAGTGGCCGTTCTTTTTGGCAGTGACGGAAGCGCGACAGGTACAAGGTGCTTTGGGCGTTGGAAGTGGCGAGTCTTTATTGCTGGTTGCAATTGACAGATTATGGCCATGTTCCAAAGGGCTGAGGAAGGTGAGTGAGTCAGGGGCGGGTAGTGAGCCGATTAATTGGTGCTTGAGACCTGATAGATCAATTAGGAGATGAGTCTTGACAAGTGGTGAGGTTGATAGGACAAATGTTTCGTGGTCCTTTGGCCAATTCCGAATTTCGAAGGAGCTCGGCTAATTGTGGTCGGACTGGCTGGCCAAAGAAGGGTATGCAAGCGCTTTGAATAAAAGCTTGCCTAGTAGAGAAGATGGACATGTTTCGTACAAATGGCGCATTAGTTAATCGTATGTCAACAAATATCATCCGTGTTTGAATACTGATCATCGCCAGGTTAGACGTGGCGTGTCCTTCATTGCCCTGCTGATATCTATATTCTCCCGTTTCAAGACAAAGAGGCCAAGAAACCCGACCGTTTCGAGTTTATTTGAGCAGCTATCTCATAAGGAGGAAAAGAAAAATAGACGCAATCGAAAGCAACTTTTTGGATATCCATCATTGCACTGAGTACACCGGCTTAATCCGTCAAATCGAATTCACACATGGTCGCACCTGAGACTTTCAGTAGACCGATTGATTGGGGCGTGATATTCCTCCCACTTTTCTGGTTGTTTGATGAGTTGTCGGGGAGGTATTGTTCCTGCTGCTGCTGCCGCCTTTGCCGGTCCAGTTGTTTGGATTGAATTGTTAGGTTTTGCTCGGAGCGTCGCCGAAGATCGAGCCCCTGCCACTACTGCCAATCCTGGTTGTGTCCCTGCCTATATAGAAGCCATTTACTGTCTCGGGACTTTCTCGAATTACCCACCTAGGACTCTCGCAAACGCACAAAGTTGGATGTAGGAGGCAATAATAATAGAAATTACACCCGCACCGACACCTGCAAGAAATTAACAAAACATTTCAATGGTCATGGACAGGGTATGCAGACTCACTTCATTTCCGGGCATCCCCAAGTCCGCTCAATCATGATCCGACAATCCGGGCAGCGCACCCAGTTCATTACCCTGCCTATTTCCAAAATCTGTTCCATTTCCTCATCCTTTGGACAATCGCCTTTGTGTGCTGCCCCTTTACACGCGACGCACGTGTCCTCGTCACAAAAATCACAGTGACCCGAATTCTGTGGGAAGGTGAATTGGGAGCAACGGGGATTATGGCAATACGTTCGATCAAGAGTGCTGTGCTCGACTTCTTTTCGACGATAAGCCTGTGCTAGTTCAACACTGATCAACGATTCGTTTCCCTTCAACGGTATAGGCGTGCTGCAGCATCTTGGAGGGAATCTAGATTCGTCTTTCACCGCCACTTCGAATGCTCTGATAAAACATCGCTGGCAGTAGCCGTGGCCACATTCCAACGTAACGAGTTTAGTCTCTTCGAAACAGACTGAACATTCGACATCAGCTTTGTCTTTGGCCGAAGATTTCACCGAATCCTTATGCTTTAGCTTGGGCAAATCCCCATGTTCTTGATAAATTCTAGCAAAGCTGCCTCTTCTTCCAGGTTCTTCATGAAATGTAGCAAAGCTGCCTCTTCTTCCCAGAACTCCTGGAATTCCTGTTTCTACAGGACCCGGGGACGCTAAAGGATCATATACAGGAGCAGCGGCACGAAGACGACGACGACGACGACGCCGCGGAGGACGTGGGTGAGGTACAGAGGCGGTGATGGCGGCGGCGGCAGGAGGAAGCAGTGGGAGATGATGAATATTAGTCCTGACAATGTCGTCGGGTAAAGGCATCGAAGAATTGAAAGCCATGTCGTGGAAAGCTACAAGGCCATTGAACATTCTGTGTTGGAGTGCCATCATTTCTTGGGTGAACACGGTGGGCAGAGTCGTTGTACCGTTGTTCAGGGCGCCTTCTGCGAGCTGACGGAATGTAGCCTTGTTTAGCCAGACAGGGTTTCCCATTTGATTGATGTTGACTGGTGCATCAGTCAAGGTAGAGTATTGGTAGTGGCGTCTGCCTGGGGCAGACAAGGCGCCCTCTGTACTAGGAATTTTCTCCATGGTGTTGCAGATGAATAGCAAATGATTCGTCATACATGGGTGGGTGATAGACGTGTACGAATATCGTGAGGATGATGTTTGAACTGTATGATGTTGTTTTGTGATGTGTGATTGTGTTTGGCCTCGGACTAGAAGACCGGGAGGCTTTGGCTGTTGTTTTCCTTCAACCCAAGATGAGGGCAAGGAAAGAACGACTTTGACCAACCCGACACTACACATACGTCACCAAGGCCTAGGTACTTGCAGTGTCCCTACTTTTGATGACTCCAAGGCTGGACGGGCACCTTGAGGACCTCAAGGACGGCAGATAACTAAGGAAAAGTCGCGGCGCCGGACCGACGAGGTAAAATTATGTACAAAACCTGAGACATTCAGTTTTGAGTCAATCACGAACAGTATGTCTCGAATATATAGCATAATGTTCCCATCAAAGTCCTGCCACTGTGATTTCATCTGCTTTTCTCGTTGTGGGTATGATTGAGGTTGTACCTACAAGAGTATGTATGTACTTCGATGAAAGTAGCAAACAACTGCAACTAACCACCACCTTTATATAGGATTGCATCAAGTTCAAAAGATTTCGGTATGCATCAAAGATATCATTCATCTTTGTCCAGTAATGCTTGCAATTTGATGTCTAATTTCCATGCACAAAAGGAACTGGGTGAAAGTGGACTGGCTGCGTGGTCGCCAACAAAGCCCCCATGTCTGGGAGATACCTCGCCTCCAACGATATGGTTTGCCATGAACCTATCAAACAAAGTGCGCAATAGCAATATGGATAGCCGGCACGAATTTGAATAATGTAATCTTGACGGGTAACCTGGTCTGTAGGTCTGTCATTGTCAGCACATGGCCCGATAGCTGTCAAGGTTCCCTGCGATGGCAAGGAACATGGCCACGCCATTGTGTGTTGTCCAACAGATCTTGATGACACACAGGTGAGCTCACCGGAGAATTCAAATGTCTACGAAAATAGGTTCTAAAGCAGGACACGAAGCAAAAGTTCAGTGGGAGCTTGTGTCATGACTGAATCACAGGTTGTTCTGTCTCCTTCATTACAATCCCATGAACAGATGTGACAAATTCCCTTGATCGCAAGGAGTCAGAGCCAGGCAATCTCGCCAACGCGTATGATGCTGCATCTGAGCCATTTGCTTGTGCCCAAAGCAGCTCGCCATTACCGACATGGTGCAGAAGTGCTTGAGTTGTTATCAGTGCCTATGAACGACAAGAGATTCTCACTTGCTGGGTCAACTGAACAGTACCTAATCTATATTGATGATTGCAATAGGGAGCGCAGGGAATATAGCAGAGCTCTTTTTCTTCTCTCTCTCTTTTTCTCTCTCTCTTCTTCTTCTTCTTCTTCTTCTTCTTCTTCTC
>NW_006917091.1:1488239-1697259 GCF_000516985.1 Pestalotiopsis fici W106-1 | reverse complement strand
TTCTTCTTCTTCTCTTCTCTCTCTCTCTTTTCTCTCTCTCTTCTTCTCTCTCTCTCTTTCTCTCTCAATTGTCTTGATTTAACGGTTATAATATCGCTTAGTTTAAAGACGGAAAGTCTTGAAAATCGCACAATGGCTGAGCGGAAATTGAAAGTGTGGGCATGGCATTATGGGATCAGAGAGCAAATTTATGCTGCCCATCTCAGTGCTTGGAGTATTTTAATAACAACAAAGAGATCAAGCGGGTTAATGTCGCTGGGCACAGCTTCCTTTAGTCGTGCATTTTATCCATTTGTTCATATCGAAACTTTTCAAGCTTATGCATACTGTGCATATCAGTATTGCAAGGGTGGAATTGGTGGAGCTTATTAGACATTCTCCCTTTGGCTGCGGGAACTGCCCCAAAATTGATCCAGTTTTCAGAGCTAATAGCCAGCCACAAATCTTGAATTGTATACACTGATTGGATAAGCCTAATGTGAGATCGTGCAATGCCTCGTTGAAACCCCGCAATGCCATTTATAATTTACATTAGTGACAAAAAATCTCATCAAGCAACCAGGCACTTTGGCGGAGTGGTTAACGCGATGCCCTGCTATTTTACAAGCAAAACCTCTAACTTCCTTCGGGAGCGTGAGGCCTGTGCAATAAATAGTGCTAGGCATTTCCTTCGGGAGCGTGTGTTCGAATCACACAGGTGTCGTATTTTTGGCGGGTTTGCTGATGTATTTTCGATTCTTATTGTATATCATGTTTCAAGTCTGTTGTTTTGCGCATTATGATCAATTGTGGCGGACTATAATGTTGCGGATGTTGGTTCGATCCCCGGGAAGGCGCGACCATAGACCATTTAGTGCGGTATGTCAAGGACCGCGACTCAATCTACTTATTTCAACACCCTTTAGTATTTCAATTGCCTATTCCATTGATTGTTCTTTTGTTACATTCGCTTTAATTGCCGCATGATAAATTATAATTGATGCTTTTAAGATATATGTCATATCAGCCTTCGCTTTTTGCGGAGGTCTTTCAAGTGCAACATTCCAAAGCAAAGTACTTACTATGTTGGCAACACTCTTTTCATATTCAACTTGTCCAAAACAATTTGCCTTGTTATATTAAGCCTTTCTAGTAAACTAAATATGTATTTTTCAATATTACAGCAAGCATCCATCTTGCCATGTCATTGTGACTTGGCCTTCACTATTAAACGTATCCCAGGCAAACGAATGCGAGCAAACGCGGCCAAAGGGTCCTCGAGAATCTCCATGACAAAGATCCACAAGTCCCATGGGCTACGCTTGAAGCCACTGAAGGCCATGGGGAGAAACTGACTCCAAGTCTTGGACTTTTTCTCATTGGCAATGGTCCAAAAGATCTCGGCAAACAAGCCACTCCTCTCCTCACGGTGCTCCTGGCATTTCGTGCATAGGTCATCGCCCCGCTGGTACTCGACATCGTGGTTGACCTGGCAAAACTTACCCCAAAAGTTGATGGGATCTGGTGAGCCCCAGCTCTTCCATTTGGCCCAGGAACACAGATGCCTGGTCGTCTTGGCGTTGTGCTCGTCGTGCTTACCACAGCCAAAGCATCTGTATCGCACATCCGTGTATCGACACATCTTGGCTACTATCTACTGAACTTGGAGAGATATTTTCTCCTTGGGCAATAGAAGCCAAGAACTAGTCGCGTTTGTGTTTGAATTTCAGTCAAGTGTTTTCATCTTCTGGTCCGAATGGTGAGATGTGCTCTTGGCTTAAATAAGTGTGGGACGCCATTGAAACAATGCTCATTGTATACTACAATACAATACAAGGTCATTCAACACTGGCATTGTATCAAACAAGGCTTTGGAAAAGCACAAACACCAAGGATTCATTGTAGTCATGGGTAATGTAGGGAACAAGCAACATTGTGCAAGGCATGCTTGTGACTCGTCTAAACGGAGATTCGGCTCGCCTTCTTTATTGTCACCTGATGTCTAGATTCTCCGAGTCGCTGTAGACTTCTCGGCTGTATATGGATTGAATCATCGTCGTCGGCCATGAGCAGAAAGTAGATGATGAACGAGGAGCGTGGCGGCCTGTCAGCAGCTGTATTGATGCCAAGCGGGCCGGCCAAGCTCCCGCTTTAGCAATATGGACCCCTGCTCTCGAGCCAAGCAGCCCAGAGTGGACAGCTTACCTGTCTCTACGCTAGGTGGCTGAGTACTACGTACTCCGAAAGTACGTAGCATCCCATCGACCTACAGGCAGCTCCCAAAAGCTTCATTCATATTCAGGACAACTTCCAACAACACAACACCCACACACTTTGAGCTGGGACCCGACACGCAACAGCACAAGCTCGCCATGGAATCATCGCAACCTCAGGCGGGCTCTCTGAGCTGGCGCCTTAGCTCCCACCCGATTACGCTCTTGTTCTTTCTCGGCTTCCGCATCTGTACGTAACGAGCCCATGTCAACACATTTGCTAGAGCCAGCTCCCAGTCGGCCAATGGCGCTGAAAGTCATGGCGCACTGGAGAGGGGGGTTTTAACACATGAAATCTATACATTGGAGGAGGGATATGCCCATAAAATGGAAATAGAGGAGGGAGCAACTGCACAACCCAGAACCAGCTAACATGTTGCGCGCACCATATAGCCTCTCTCCTCGTCTACCTCTTCGGCATGCTCTTTATCGACAACCTGGTCATGATCTTCATCATTACGATTCTCCTGCTCGCGGCCGACTTTTACTACCTCAAGAACATTGCCGGGCGCCGCCTCGTCGGCCTGCGCTGGTGGAACGAGGTTGACCCGAGCTCGGGCGACAGCCACTGGGTGTTTGAGAGCAGCGAGCCCGGCACCAAGACCATCAACGCCACCGATAGCCGCTTCTTCTGGCTCGCCATGTACGCTCAGCCTCTACTCTGGGTTGCCTTGGCTATCCTGGCCTTGATCAGACTCAAGTTCATCTGGCTGCCACTTGTTGGTGAGTTACTCTGGCTCCGGCCACACTACACGCATAGCTCCCTGTCCCAAGAGCGCCCAAAAATCGTCTTGCTCAGTGTATTGTCAAACTTTATTTCTATCCATGTACTGACTTGACTGTTTCCTTAGCCATTGCCCTCGTCCTCACAGTCACAAACACACTGGCCTTTTCACGATGCGACAAATTTAGCCAGGCCTCCAACATGGCTGGCAGCGCGTTCTATGGCGGCAATCTGGCTGGAAGTATTGCTAGCAACATGGCTGGTCGCTTGTTCAGTTTTGGCAGGTGATTACAGAGCCAGGGGCTTGAATCAGGATTATAAAGAGAAGACCGAAATAAATGGCATCTCGACAATTGTCACGATATACCATGGATATCTTGACGGCGTGTATTATCAAACGGCATACCGGGCGGCATTAGGTATTGAATTCCGTCAGCCTGCTGTACTGGACTGGGTCCTCGGCGTTATTGGTGTAAGTAAGCAGGTCAAATTCCATCAATATGAGTTAAACTCGACATTTTCGAGTCGAGACACGAGCAATGAGCATTGTTAAAACCCAGACATTGAAATGTTGGAGAAACAAAATGTTGTGATATAAACAAAAGACATTATCTAGACGTGATATTGAAACGACGAGCTACGAAACTGGTCGCATTCTAACAAGTGTAATGGGTAACAAGAGATGTATGGGATATCACGAAACATAATAGACCTCCCCGAAACATGCCAGCGATTCCAACGACGGAAAAGTGATCAAATAACCAAGAGACTGGGAACATCTCACCTCTCGAGGTATGTGCGCTAGTCAGGTACGCAAAAAAGCACTTCGCATTTATTCCAACTATCAGCTCTCCACCACTTTTACAAATAATTTCACCCTGTTTCAGAAAAAAAAAGACGTATACCAAACAAAAGCAATGCCAAGTCCACCCATTTTGCTCAACCTCATTGCGCTCTGCCTTGTTGTTGTTGTTGCTGTAGTTGTTGTTGTTGTTGGCAATAGCTCTGACAACGACTCGACCGGCCAGCATCCTCAATAGCCACGTCGAGCGCCCGCTCCTCCTCCTCCAGCCGCCGAATCTCCTCGTCCGTCATGCCCTCCTCCACGAGGTGCGCGTACCGTGAGCTTATGGGCGGGGTGGGGCTTCTGGCGTGGTGCTGCAACGAAGCCGGCAGACTCGTCTGGCTGCCCGTGGACGCGGCCGTGGCCCCGTCGTGGCTCGCGTAGACGGCGGGCGGGGGCGTGTGGTCCCGGTACGGCGCATACGTGTCATCGTCATCCATGACGACGCTGCCTCCGTGTGCGGCGTGTTGATGGTGGTGAATGGCTTGTTGTTGTTGCTGCAGCTGCTGTTGGTGGTGATGGTGATCATTACCGCCGCCACTGTTCATGAGTCCCGTGCCCGCTCCCACCATGACGGTACTGCTCATCGAGTCCCGCAGGCCCCGGGTCGGAGCAAATGTCGACTGGGGGCTGTCGGTGACGTGCGGGAGCTCCTTGTCGCTGCGCATGCCGCCGCCCACCAGGCCGTCGGACATGTAGCTGCCGTTTTGCTGGGCGAGGGCCGAGTGGCCGGTGCCGTTGCGCCGCCGCCGGAAGCAGCACAGGAACCAGATGCCGGCACCAATGAGGGCGAGGCCTACGACGCCGCAGGCTACTGCTATTCCAATGGTGGCGGCCGTCGAGAGTCCGCTGGATCCCGCGCTCGCTGCTGCGGCGGCCGAGGTGGTGGCGCTCGAGCTCGCGCTGCTGCTGGTCGAGGAGGAGACGGCGCTTGGGCTCACTGTCTGCGCAGTGCTCGTCGGCTGGTTCGGCCCCGACGTTGAACAAGCAACGCCCGAGCACTCTGGAAACGCAGCAGTGGTGCTCGCCTCTCTCTCGAGGAAATCGCTGCTGGTGGTGTCATCACCACTGCTTTCTCCATCATTCATTGCAAAGTAGCGACTATAGCTCTGGCCTTGTGTCACTCCATCCGTACTCTGCCAGTCTAGTTGGAGAAATAAAGGCGTGTCTAGATATTCATTAGTACTCTCTG
The DNA here is from genome assembly GCF_000516985.1 of Pestalotiopsis fici W106-1. Lineage (NCBI taxonomy): Eukaryota > Fungi > Ascomycota > Sordariomycetes > Amphisphaeriales > Sporocadaceae > Pestalotiopsis > Pestalotiopsis fici. The sequence goes on along the minus strand of NW_006917091.1, from coordinate 1,692,247 downwards.
TTGTTCCTGTTGTCAAGGTAATTGACCCCTTGTCACTTTCAGCGAAATTGCCTGCATAACATGTCCCATGTTAGTTGATCCATTATCGTACTGAAAACGTAGGGCCAAAACAACTGCGTAGGCCCGTTGCAAGCATCTGTTCATCTTACCGGCAATTGAAACGTCTCCAGCACTGCTTCGCCTTTGCTTTGAATTTCCACCGTCTCCTCCAAACTGGCCCTTTTCTTGGGGGTAGGTCGATATAACGTCTCCTGTCTTACTTGCTGGGTCGTATCTCCATAGACTTGCGTTTCTGACCTGTGTATCTGTCCCCTTTGTAAATTCCAGTTGGTAACTGTTGTCAAAAGTGCGAGTCGAGTTCCACCGCGCGTCAGAGTACGTAAAATTGATGATTAGGTCTACTGCACTCGTCGATTGGGACTCGGAATTCGCATCTTCGCCTTTCGCCCTTGCAACACTCATTAGAAAGGCAGCTAGCCCTGCTGATGTAACATGTATGCGCATTTCGGTTTGATATTCTCCCAAATGCCGTTACTATCGTCGAGCACGTTGAAACATGTACGTATTGTGGGTAACGCGGGCCCTATTGCTGGAGGCGATTGAATGGATGTAAATGTTTGCACTGAAATCTTTTCCCTTTTTCTTTTCTCGGAACCCCGCGTCTCTCACTTTGGATATTGTCCTTCCTAGATCGGAATATCGGAATTGCTTAGGCTGTTTTCGATGTGGTCGTACAACTTTTCACGGTGAATCTGCGAAGAGCAGCACCGACGGGTAGAGAGGCTGTATAGTTGGCCCCCGTGCAACCCTCTCCCTTGGCATCTGCTCGTCACGGGCAGCAACAAGTGAGTCTTAGAAAACGCCCAGGCTAAAATAAGGTTTCCGGGAAAAAGAGCCAAAAAATGAAGCAATAGAATTGCAAGCAAACGGAAATCTCAAAGGAAAGAAAGAAGATTGGAAACGATCCCACCTAGGATCTGCCCAACTAACAGACACACACACACATGTCACACACACAGTATCCAGAGCTTACAGACAACAAGAGGAGCCCAGTACAAAAAAGAAGTGGGACGAGGGGGCCAATACTATCTATCCCCTGGTACCAGGCCCACCACCTGTGAATCCTTCGCGCAACCCGCTGGCTGTCAGCATTCAGCTCCTTTGAGTAGCGCCCAGCCTACCTTCAATGGATCAGATCAGATCAACAAGAGGATACATACGGTAAAAGCCTCGCTTGTCCTACACATCCCCCCAAGCGACGGCCGAGGGCCGTCGCTCTCTGGTTTGTCTCTCTCTCTTCCTTTCTGCAGGCTGTGTGTGGCACCGCTGTCTTGCAGCCATGGGCCGTCCAATCGGCCTCTGCGGTGGTTTGGCTCGGATTATGAGAGGTTCAAGACCATACGATTGCCGTGTGTCGGTCCATGGTGGTGAGGATTGGACGGGCGCTACTAGAGTACATGAATGGCTAATTGGGGCCGAAGGGTAGCACAGTACCCAGAGGAGAGGAAACGACTTGTGGGGTTTTTCTTTCTTGGCTCGGCACTATAATTTCTATTCTCGTCTGCATGCGGCTGGCTTTTTTAAATTATGGCTACTACGGTACGCTAGGCACTGGTAGGTTGACAGCCTATTCGTCCCAAAGATATAGTACATAGCGTGTAGGTTCAGACGAGGAAACATGTTCAGCCAGCCGTTTATTCCCTGAAATCGGCTTGCCATTGAGGAAACAAAAAGGTCCCCCAAAGAAAACATGTTGGTATTATTCCTTTGCAAGCAACTTGAACAAGGCGAGGCGACATGGACTGCTCCAAGATGAGACATGAGAAGAAACGCGGCCGCCCTTTATCACATCATCTCGATGATCATCGCCTCTACACACAAGACTATGAACTGTGCCGCAGACGTACCCCCCTCCCAACTTGAACGCATCCACTGAGATGTACATATATATGATATGTACATACATATCCCTTTCCCTTGCACCCCCCACAGTCCGTCAAGATGCGCAGACGTAATCACTAAGCCAACAAGAGAACTCCCGTCCGCCGTCCTAGGTCAAGTGCTGACGACAACCGGATTAAAGCTGAGTAGACAAAGATTCACGATCGCGGCCTAGGACGGGTAAAGGACCTACATACATATATACATACGACTACTGCTGTATTAATAAATTGCAAAGACACCAGCGATATTCAAGTTTCAATCATTTGTTCTACTCGTCATGCCATCATGTATCTATGTCGAGATTGAATAGGGACAAGAAGAGAGAGGGAGAGAGGAGAAAGCCAAAAATACACAAGAGCCCAAGGACCCGCCTGGATATGCATAAGCTTATGGAGCACCTGAACTAGCGATGCACAAGCCTAAAAGTACCAAAAAGATGTGATTGGCAGTCTGAAAGCATTTTGGCAAGGGTCTCTACAGGGGCCCTCGTTGGCGCGATACCAGACATGGAATTCTTATGCTGACAAGAACAGCGGAGTGTTCCGCAGCCTGATCCTGAATTCCTTTTTTCTTTTTTTTTTTTAAAGTTCGTGCTCGTCATGCTCTCTCTCTCTCTCTCTCTCATTGCATGTGAAGCAAGCCGGGACTACGCCCGAGACAAAGGATTTTAAAGTTCTTGTTTGACAGCCAATGGTGGGAAATACTGATTTGCAAGGACTTGACTGCTTTCAACCCAAGAGGGAAAATGTATGCCATTTCTTTGGCGGTCGAACATGCAGTAGGGCTGTTGGGACAAGGGTCTATGTAGACTTGTTTTTTTTTTTTTTTCTGTGAATAATCTCGTCACACCACTTTTCTTCTCTTGCAGCAACCACCACCACCAATTCTGCTGATCCCTTTGAAACAATCTGATTTCGGGGGGGGGCACGCAGAATTCTTTTTCCCTGTGAGGAGGCTGAGCAACATCATACACACGCCTCTACACACAAGTGTAATCCTGCATACAAGGCAATTCTGCAGGCTGATAGTCTACTGTTGATGATACGTTATGTACATACAGCCTTGAATCCATCTGCACTTCTTCCAACATTTAAAAAAACCTAACACCAACGCGATATATGCTTAAACGCCTGGAGCAGCACATCATCATCACCATCAGCGCTTAAACGAGCCAAGGCCCCGAAATTTATCATTTCCATCTCTCTCTCTTCAATATCCACCTTTGCTGATGGGTTGTCGAACCAAGACAACAAGAAGACGAAAAAACTGCAACCCGTCCGTCCGTCCGTCCATTGGGTGGGTAAGAAAATCGGGGCTTTTGTGTCAAAAAATAGCAGCAACCACCAACTCTCTTCTCTTCTTTATTCCCTTGGCCGTTTTTGGGCTGGCACTGCTTCTTTTCCCCGTCCGTCCCATAGGGCCTTTTTCTTGCCGGATGGCACCTTGCCCCACACACCTGTGCGGTAGTGCTAGTGTAGCTAGGTATTGATGCAGGTAGGTATGTACACCTCCTCATGGATTATAAACGTTAGATTGGTACAAGCCCCATATTTCTTTGCTTTGATCTGCCTGGTATCTTCCCATATCTGTTCTATGGTGCTATACGGCTCATAGAAATTTCTAGCACCTGTTGTGGGTACCAGACGAAGAACCTCAGTAACAGCCAGTACTGGCCAGCACAAATATTATGACAGAGTACGCAGCAGATCGCTGGATTCAATTACGGGGCTTGTAACGATCTAACGTTTATAATCCATGAGGAGGTGTATGTTACTATGGAATATGTACTATGTATTGTAACCCTAGGATCATACGCGGCCATAACGCCGAACAAGTAAAATACCTAGCGAGAGCCCCAAGGTGATTGAATCGTTCAGCCACGACGAGGCTTTTGATACTTTCCTAGAGGGGAAAACCTTCTTGTCAATAAATCTTCGGCATTTGTTTCTTTTGGAATCATAAGGCTATTCCCGTTTCAAGGACAACCTTTTACATGCAAAGAATGTTGAAGATACATGTAGGTTTCTTTGTTTCCCCCTGTCCATGCAGAGAAGTCCTTCCTTCCTCCAACATGTATGAGAAATCTGCATAGAAACCAGTGGGACGTATTTCCCCTAAAGTCATTCATTGAGCGGGGGAAAACGTCCAAAATAAAAATTCAAGGCTGCCCACAGCCTTGAGTCGCCACGTGAGTAAGCGGGCAGTATTCTTGATCCCTTCCTTTCCCAGGCCGAGGACGGATACGCCGACAGCCTGATCAACCTACAATACGTAGCAACACATCTTGAGATTCCATAAAAAGTCTTTCCTTCCAGCAAGACCCTTGCAATAACGGTGACCTGGGGGGCCAGAGGATTTCTGTGTCCTAGACAAATCATATCATAGTTTCTCCTCTCATTTAGTGATTGGCCAACAGCTGTAATCCCAACAATAACACCGAGGCAGTAACTCTTCTCTCTCTGCTTCTTCTTGCTCGACTTCATCAGCCCTATGTACCCGGCACTTGCAATGACGTGACGCATAGCCATTCCCATGAGCGTTTAAATGAGGAAAAATGTGCAAAGTCAGAAAAGAGTCGCCTGGTCTCTAGGAATCTTGACCTGCGCTTCGCCACTACTCGACAGATATAAATTCCCAAAAGTTAGAAACGCTGCTATTCTTGGGACAAATTCATTCGTTGGCTTCATGTTTGTTTCGGAAATTTTCCTGTTGGCGCATACTGCCCCAGATTTTGGCTGAGAGATGCCGGGCCACCCCCTTCATGACGTCCCCCAGCAACCCAGGGCGGCTGGCTTACTGGGAAGGATCCTGCAATCAGCAGTCTTGTCTCGGCCATAGCCAAACTCTCAAAAGTTGGATTCCTTGGACATTGCTTGTTTTGGTCGCATACAGTCGAAGCGTCGTAAACCTTGACAAGCATATGTGTTGGGCCATGTATTGGTTGTACAACTTCACAAGAACTTGAATGTCTTAGCATGGCTCAGCGATGTTATGCTTACAATCATGAATTGCGCTTCCATTCGCTATTCTACCATAATGTTCTTCTCTCCCTTCCGGTGGATTCATACCGCCGTCATGACTGATCCGCGTCCCAAACGCCGTGACAATGTTTTGAAAATGTAAATAACATGCGGTTTCTGATTATGCATTGCGACAACCATTTGTGTGCTACTCAAAACAACTTGTTACAGACCACCACTCACCAGGTGCCAGACAGTCAGATCACAAGATAACTGAACAGCAACAAGTGTACGTCAAACTCCTTGCCACTACTACGCGAATGTCATGGAGATTTCCTTCTCTTTGCCAAAGTCTTCATCGTCATCTGCCCAAGGGTCGTGCATTGCCAAATTTGGCGTTGTCTGGGCGCTCTTGATTTCTGGTCTTGCTGGAGCGGCAGACGACGAGCCACCGAATCCGCCATCATCAAAAGTCATCTCGATGCCGTCGTCTTCGTGATCTAGCCCGTATGCTTGCGAAGGATTCGGGCTGTGGTAGCCGAAACCGCTGCTGGATAACCGCGGCGTCCGATCTTGAGAGACGGTGAGATTTGGCGAGGCTGCCGTGCGCAGCGTAGTCGTAGCATCGTCACTCTTAATTTCGCGAAGACCATTTCGCGGGTTCTCATTTGGCGGCACGTTGATCTTCATTGGCGGCAGTGTCGATTTCAACTCCTTGACGTGCAGCTCATCCCCGTCGTTGGCGTCGTTGGCTTGCTCCTTGGCAAGCTCTGCTCTCATGGCATCGACATCAAAGAGCACGCCGTGATTGCTTTCGGTTTGGTCGCTGGATTTCGAACCATTCGTGTCCGAGTGACCCTTGGAGTCTTCGTAGACCTCCCAGTCGGCGCGCTGAGCCTTCTTCTTTCTAAAGAAAGCAAAGGCTCCTTTCTTCTTACCCTCTCCTTCCTTTTCCAATTCCCTTCTCGCTTCCTCAATCTCGGAAATGAGTTCTCGTTGTCTTTCTCTGTGCTGTTCCGGATCGGGATCTTCGATTTCACCAAACTCGTCACTCTCCACGAGCCAGCCGCACTCCCTCAATAGTTTCGGCATGGCCTGTCGATAGTCCATGTGTCCCTTGACAAACTCGGTACAATCCATGTTTTCAATGCCAGGTATACCCTCAATTGATGTCAGTCCTGCCACGCGACGGATTCCTCCATTGGTCAGCCGGAAGAGGTATCCCAGAATCCAGTCATTCTTGTGATAGCCATTGACGAATCTGCCTGCGACAACAGTGCGGATCTTGAGATACTCTTCTGTCTTGAAGACGACTGGTGAACCAAACATGTAAACGTTCTGGACCAGCCCATAGGCGCCTTTGCGTGCCAATTCCAACAGACAGGAAAAAATTACTCGAGCACCAAGGGAGTAGCCTACGAGGGTGATGGGCCTGGTGCCGAGGTTGCGATCAATCAGCGAGTCTGCCAAAATCAGACCTGCAGCCCATGCCCGATCCTGAGAGACTGCCCACGGATTGTCGATCAAATAGGCCAGTTTTGAAAGCACCACTGGGAGCTGTAGAGCGGCCATCAAACTAATCAGGATGGTGCTGCCCAGCACTTGTTGTAGTCCTTGAGTAAGAGCCTAGACAAAGTTAGTGGCATTTCATGAGTTGCAGTCATCTCAACTTACCTCTGTCGCTAGAATGTTAATTGTGTCTCCCATACTGGTCAACAGCTCGGGCTCCCACAGAATTGAATATATATCACCCATGAGCGCGTCCACAGTACTGAAAGGCAGACGCACGTCATCAACCTTGCTCGTCATCCAGCCGGATATTGTGACTATAAGATTCACTCGCTTGTTGTTGTGCAATGGTCTGTACTCGAATGTCTTCACAGCACCAGTTCGGCGATGAGCGGCCTTGCCACCCATGAAACTTCCCGAAGCAGTAGAGCCAGCGGTGATGATAGCAGCACCTCCAGCACCGGCAAGGAACGAACTTGTACCACCTACACCAATCGTGGTGAAACCAGCAGCCAGACCAGCTCCAATGAGGGGAGCAAGGAGACCAGCAGAGAGACCAATGACTAGGCCACCGCCGACCGTCGCGAGGCCCATCATGACGTAGCGCTTCTTCAAGGCAAGTTTTCTCCGGTTCTCCAAATGCTCTTCTTCGTTCCAGTTTTCCTTTTCAGCGGCCTGCTGCATTTCAAGGGCATCCGTCACTCTTTTCTCGAATCTGCAGACATCTATCCACGGTACTTCGAGGGCTTGCGCAACTCTCTCTAGCAAGACTCTTGATCTCGCATCATATATCGAGTCAGCAATGAGCACCAAGAAAAGATCGCAAAGCACCGTCCATCGTAGGTCAATGTCAATCTTTTGCGAATTTGGGAGCTGCGACGGGGTCTTCACTTCTGGCATTTCTTCGCCGTCATGAGCGTGCGCTTCGTATGGCGGAGGAGCCGTAGCTGATTGCTCCTGTCTCGGTGTTCCAGGGTGGGAAGCCTGCGGGCTCCTGACCCCTACCTTTGGTGTCCCTGGTGCTGATGATTGCTCCTCTGCCATGGGGTTTTTGACAGTGGCATTCTGCATCAACAAGGGTGTCAAGTCTCCAGGCCTAACTCCGTGTGTGGCCAACTGCTCTATCATGACCTGCTCTGCCGAGCTGATCTCCATGTGCGCGTATAGGCGAATCATGATCTTCTGGCTCCACATTCGCATCGCCTCGGCTGCGGTCTGGACATCCTTCTTCGTCTTCTTTGTAAACGGAAATTCCGCTTCCGTCTGCATATCGTGTAGCTGCACGCGAACCACTCCTACATAAGCTATCCTCTGGCCCTCAGTGAGAAGATCTTTTGTAGCTTGTAGTTGGGAGACGGCATCACGTTGCTCATCTATGTCGTCAACCATGCTCGTGGAAGCACCAGTCTTGTTGAACAGATACCGAGTATTGTCGTCCATGCTCGTTTCAGATTCAGCGTCTTCGTCGTCGAGCACTCGCGTGTAACCTTTGCCAGCACCACCAAGACCGGCATATCCATATTTCTCGTCCTCCTCATCATTGTGCTCTCTTGCTATTAATCTGTTGTCGTCGTCATATATATCGTAAGGTGCGTAGGCTGGCATCTCCTGCCAGCCGTCGTCGTCATCGTCATCCTTCTCCTCCTTCTCGGCTGTCAGCTGTTGGTGGGAGAACTCTGACATGCTAGCAACGCTCGTATCGCGGTTGTGACCGATTTGGGAAGATCTCTTGGCTTCTTCTTTTGCCTCTTCAGCTTTCTTTCCAGCTTCCACATCTTGTATCGATGGGCCCGATATGGCTTGTGTCGATGAAGTAGTGTTGGACCGCTCTCGGGTAGTGTCGGCACTATCCGCGACTGGAGGTTCTGTCACAGCATCGTCTTTTGTGTTTTTGTTCAAGGACTCGTTTTCTTTGGTTTGCGTAGGCACAGGAGTCGCGGCGCCGTCATCGGACCCTGCCTTGGCGTTCGGCTCGGGTGACTTTTCGTTTGAGATGGTCGCTGGCGAGGGCGTTGCTGGAACAGGCTCGACGTCTTTGTCGCTATTCTCTCCAGTGATTATTTCTCCCTCCTTGGTGAACACCTTCGCACCGCCCTCTTGCTTTTGGCTTGCGTCTTTCGGAGTGTCGTTGGGTATGTCCTTGGTCTCTGCAGTCTTTGACGCATCTTCTGACTTGCCCGTCGAGTCACTCTGCGCCTCTTCTCCTGTTTCCTCGCTCGGGAACTTCCTAATCGGCAAGCCGAAGTCGTCGAATTCCTGCGCCGGCGCCATGAGGGTTCTTGGTTGGACTAGACTTGCATGCGTGCTGGTGAAATTGGCGCCTCCCTTTGACGAGCGTCTGTTCTTTTTGACAGCAGCGCCTGTCCGTGTTTTATTTGTTCGACAAGTACGCCGGATTTCTTGTTGTTCGATTTCTTGGAAACTTAAAAAGTCAGGGACCCTCCCTTGATCAACAAACAAAACAGAATTTAATGAAGAAAAAGCAAAAAAGAGCTTCGAGTCCCGGCGTCGCACTGGTGTGGCTTGTGTGGGAGCTCTGCAGCGGTCCGACGTGGGGAGATGGGAAGTTGCAACATCAAATTAATGGATTTGGAGACTAGGCCATTCCTGGGAAAAGTTGGGGGGTAACCTCAGGATTCATGTTAGCACATGAGTACATACATTAGCAGGCCCTTGCCCAGGGTCTCGGTAAGCTCCAGGGCGACTCGAGCTTTGCAGGGCGGCCGGTTTACCGGTAACCTGTCCAAGCTTCCAACCCCCCGAGACTTGACGATTTCTTTTTTGGAGACCAAGGTTGGCTTGAGGCGGAAGCAGGTCTTCTCCTGACTCGGACTTGTTGCGGCTTACAGCGGTGCCATTGCATACCTACCCTTTCAACCAGGATATCACCGACTTAAAAAGCATGACAGAACTAATCGTCTCTTGGTCCATTCCGGATTCAAAGACAATCAACCATGCCCTTGAATGTGGCATTGTCGAACAAAGGAGCTTACAGGGGCTTCGCCGGTGATGGCGTGTCAAATAACCACTAACGCAGGTAGTCGGCGGGGAACGGTGATGAAACGAGTTGGACAAAACCCCACCGAGTCTATAAGCCCGCCGGATGGAATGCCGACTTCACGATAATACCATCACGGTGGACATATTTGACCGAGTGATCGACATCTTTACCAACATGAGGCTTTGGCACACATGCTACAATATGTAATCCACGATGGCAGGAAACTTCTGGGTCTGCCGCGCAAGCTGCGACAAGCACAGACATCCATCTCTCCTAATGTACGGGGTTCAGGCAGTTTAGTATTACTGCCAGCTGACAGCTTCATGTTCACCTACATCAGCAATCGACCACTATAGAACGAACCTTTTTAGCAACAAGTCGCTAACAAGCATTCGTGCAAATTGATAACAAAAATTTCATTTATGGTATCAAATGCCCATGAGCGAGGTCATATCAGACCGTCAAACCTATTTGGGACGCCAAACGCCTTTCGCATGCAATTTTTCATAATGGTAAACCATACCTTAATCCGAGCCATCACCATCAGCCTGGACAGCTTGAGAAGCATTCTGATCTGCGCTGGCTCCTTCTGCATCTCCAGTCTCTGTCTTGCCCTTCTTCCTTCGCTTCCTCTTGGGTCCTTCTTTCGTATCTGCATCACCAGGTGTCTTCTCGTCCTTTGACTTTTTCGATGCACTCGTATCCTGCGTTGCCTTCTTCTTCTTCTTGACGGCCAAAGGGTTGGGTCCCTTGGGGCCCTTCTTCTTTGTTTTCTTCTTCTCGGATTCAGTGGTTGTGGCGCCAGACTCGCCTTTTTGCTGCTTGGTGCCGTCTTCACCAGCCTCGCTGTCGCTGTCGTCGTCCCTCTTGCGCTTGTTTCCCTCGGCAAATCTCTTGATCTCTGACCGGAGCTTGGCCTTCTCTTCCTTGTTCCTCACTTGAACACTCTCGTCCGCCATGGGCTCCATGATCATGACACTCCTCGAAATGTAAATCAACGGTGTGCCCTTGACAGTCCTGAGCGCCTGTCTCGTGGGCTGATCGTTGCATGCCACCACGTAGCGGTGCTTGTTGACTCCATTGTCTTTTGGATCCACCACGCTGTTCAGACACTCCAAGGTGCTCAGAGGTTCTGGATACTGATCCGGGTGGTGGCCACAACGACGACGCTCAAATGTCTTTCCCAACTCGATCGCAGCGTACACGCCAGGCTCCGACTTGGTGTTGTAGAGGTGGCGCATCGAGCACTGAGTGATGAGGGGCTTGACTTTGCCCGACAGGGTTTGCTCAAAGCTCTTGATGAGATCCATCTTGAAACGGCAAGCATCTGCAAGGAGGTTGGAATCCACGATGATTTGGTAGGGCTCGCGCTGGGGGATAGTGACGCCGGATTAGCTATTGCGTCGCGAGACGGAGACTCTCAAGATCACGGGGCGCAACTTACAAAACCAAAAGTCATGGAGTATCGCTCCATGAGCTTGCGGTATCGCTTCGCAGTCTTGGCGCGAGGCATGTTGGCAGTTCAATTGGCGCGGGTGCCAGTGTTTGTGACGATACTCTGCTCAGAATCGCGGGTAACATGAAATAGAAGCTGAGCGGCTCACGGAAACTTTTTTTTGGCAGAGGTCGAGCTTCGATAAGCGATTATCAGCACGTGGTGGGGCAGCAGTAGCAAGGTATAGACCCCGCTGGAGCTGCCTAAGCGAGCCAGCTGTTAGTGTAGCGTAGGACAGCCTCATTACAGGGTTTAATGCTGCTGGTTGATGCGAACGGGACCTGCCGCCAACGTCCATGGGTATGAGCCATTGAGTGAGGACTCAACATGTTTAGATTGACTTTTATTGATATCAATACCTAGAGCCCATCTTCTCGAAATGCGAAAACTCATGAATGGAGAATGATTTATGATTGCAGGAATATACATGTTGCGGATCAATTCTTGTTCAGGTTATACCAATTGTCACCTTTCACAACGATAGAGTAGATAAAACTTTGGTTATATTTCCGGTCGTCTAATATCTAACGCCAACCCGGTGGTATCTATTGAATACGGCGAAATGGAAGGACAAACGATCAACCTTATTGCTACAAAAGCAGCGGTTGGCCCGTCTTGAAGTATTTAGTTTTTCTGATGGGAACCCTGAACGCCGAATATGCACAACTAGATCCAACACATTCATTCATCAGTTGTTGCGTCGGCAAAGCGCAGCAACTACACTAATATCATCCAGCTTGCCTGTTCTCTAGTCAGTGTTTTGTCCTTGGTGACAGTGTCAATATCGATACTCACCTCCTTCACTGGCCAACCCCTCCTCGATGGCATGTTCCATGAATGGACTTTCGGCAAAAGGATCAATTGCAACAGTTTTGGCCGCCGTCATGAGTTCCTCGGCCACAAACGTCATGCCGCCATTGGCACCACCATATCTAGCGCCATCAGCACTACCCCCTTCGCCATTTTCCCATCTTCGGACACTGCGCGATACATTCTCTACAATCTCATGTTCCCAGAGGTTGTCAATGACGCCGTCGGACATGGCCAGGACCACATCACCCTCTTCAAGCTCAACAAGGTCAACTACCGCGTTCTGCATTGGGGTATCGGGGCTGTTCGTGCCCAGTTGACGCGGGCAATCAAACCAATGCCACTGTTCCGTCGACTTGTAGACTATTTCCTGGTCTGCCGGACGGACAACCATGATTTGACCATCGCCCAAATTCGTCGCGTACAACAGAGGCACTGATGCCTCGGCGCTATTGGCGTCGCCTTTGTAGAAGAGTTGTGCGCCTGCTGCCGTCGTGGTACCCTGACAATTGCTTGGCCCCGAAGTAGCATCCAGCGTCCGTTCATAAGCAGTCTGAAGGTACTTGACAGGATCAGGACAATACGGTTGGTCTGGTGGTCTGGGCTTTGTAATGTCTTCCTGCATAGCTGCAACCCAGAAATGCAGAATCAAGCGCGACCATAGCCCTGCATGACCTTTTGGTCTCATGGACCAGGCCCCAACGCCATCGTTGGCGCAAATGAAGTGGTCGCTTGCGTATATAGCATCGTCGCCATTTGTCCAACCTCTGATAAGCTCACCTTCCACAAACACGCGCTTGTCTCTGCTTTGGTGATGTGTACTCAGAGGATCGCTAAACGAGCCGCTGGGCGGACTCAGGAACGGAGGAGGAAACGGCCGCGGGGTCCGCTTGGCAAAGAGCGCGAAGCCGGTCTCAAATCGGAAGGGCAGTCGCGGGCACGAGTCTGTGAGGGGAGGGGTTTCGGTGCCCTTCTCAATGGGAGGCGGCTCCGATGCAGCATCAAATCGTGACCGTGGGAACGACTGCGAGAACGATACTCGGAGGGGTAGCGACAGGCGCACGCGCCGGCTCGACGATGCGGTAGTAGGGGGTAATGTCAGCGAGGAGAGAGGTAGCCTCCTCATCCCCACGACCAGGCCTCGCGCGACCTTGGGGGAGCACGTGGATCGGCCAGTTTCTCGTCTGCGGTCTTTCTCAATCTCACGACCAGGTAGGTTGAGAGGCTGCAGTTGCTGAACGTTGTACGAGATAAGAGAAGCTACCTAGATGGGTGTAGATGGTTAAGGTCGTAGTGGTTGGTTGGAAGCTTGAGTATGAACGGCGAGGGCGGAGGTCCGATAAGGCCAGGTCTACGTCTTATCACGGCAAGACCGCGCCGACAATAGGCGCGTAGATTGATTTTTGGCTCCTATGCACTCACTTTATAGTGTCGGGACGTGAGAACCCCGAAATCCTTGAGCATTGCTCGGGAAGCGAACAGACAATCCAACACAGCAACTCGGGAACAAATCAATTATCGCTGAAATCATCAAAAGCACAATGTACTTCAACAACAAGACGGTATCCTTATGCTGCAGTGCAAATGACATCACCCATGATATTTTTGGAGGCTCTTCCAGGACCAGCGACGTGGAAGAAAAGGGGACCCGCTCATCTCTAAAATCCCCTAGCGCCATGTCACTCGGGCTTCCAGAATATATCATCCCAGGTAATAAGCTCAACTGCCCATATGATACCTACAATGCGAGTATCCCGTATGCGAGAGCATGAAACTGGGCTGAAAAATAGTAATTCCAGTATATTTCTCAATTCAACATGTTTTGTCAAGCATCCACAAAATGGGGGGAGGGGAATGCTCAAGTCACACAAGGAGATAGACTCGACCACGACGGCACGTGTTTACTTTAAGAATAGTGGATGGATATCGTAGGTTGGCATGCGCGCCGCCAGCCAGAGTAAGTTTGTGAAGTTTATTGCACCACCACCGCCCGTAAACTTGTGCACTTGCACTATTGCTAGCTCTGGGTGTCTTGGTGTTCGAGGTTATCACAATCGGCCCCAATGCTTTCCCAGAAAGATTTCGAGCTCGCTTCGGGAGGAATTTCAAACGACTTTGTCTTGCTGGATGAGATGATCTCAGCAATAGCAGCCGGCCTAGGCCATTCGATACTTAGATCCACGCCGAAAGGTGGTTTCGAGATTTGAATAGAGTAAGCTGTGTGGGTTTATTGCATCTTGCGTCAACATCATGGCAAGCTGATGCCTTGTGCTCGTTGACATTGGATAATTACACAGTTCGCCTGGCAATGGCAGATTGATTGCCAGACCTGACGTGCCGCGCGGACTGAGGCTGAGTGACATGATTATTAGAAATATTTTCCTCCGTTCCAATGGACCACCATTGTTGCGCGAATATACTGTACTCTAACAAGTGTTCATAAGATTTGAAGGCGCTTGTGATGGGGAACTCGTCCCGCCTGCGAGAAACGTACCCATTTGACAGATTTTTTTCTTCAGGGGTGATTTCAGATCATGGAATTGCTATCAGGCTAACAATCTCAAAATTGCCATGCGATACTTGATTCACACGATACATGAGCTTAGTTTATCAAATATCGTTCTGCAAACCCGAGCCAAGGAATGATTGGGAGGCCATATCAATGATACAAGTTTGTCCAAGTACAGACATCATCTTCTGCATATGCCTTCCTCCCTACTGACTGACTGCTTCTGCAGGTCTGTATGCCTAGGTATGCTTGATCCTAGCAAGACCTTGCAGGAAGATCGCTTCTTTCCGATCCTTGGCGCTGCAATACGGTGGGAAGCGCCGGGCAATACGCGGCTCGAAAGCCACGATCTTGTTCATTTACTGCCTGATTGGGGAGTGTCAGCAAGACGAAGGATTTATAAATACATCGAGCCAGCCATCTCTCCCGGTGCGATTGGCTATAAGACGCGATGAATACTACGTCCTGAGGACAATCCATGTACTGAGGGCAAAAGCTCTGACAAGCTGAACAACCTGAACTCGTGCCGCCAACCACTTCCTGCGACAAGTTGTGTAAGAATTGCATGTACGTAAGATGAGAAATCCACGCAACAGAAATAAAATATCATATCCGGTACTGTCCAATAGTTTCATAATCCTTTTACATTTGGCCAAGAGGTTGCTTAATATTGCGTGGTTGGTTCAACTCCGTCGCATCCGGGCGATTCAAGTCATTGGATCTGGGCAGGGCAAGAGGTCAGCTTGTGGGGAATATACCTGCAGAGAAAAGTTGATAGTGTTTCCCAACCCCTGGGATATTCGTGATACTCTGTTTTACCGCATCAGAACGACTCTTGAGAGCACTACCTGAGCAAACTACGTACTCTACACTCAACGTGACGGGAGCAAGCAAATGATTTGGTGGCAGAAACGTCAGAGCACTAACCCCCCCGATCGCCTGCAGCTGTGGGTACGAGCAATCCCAACTGGGCAGATCACCATGGCCATCAATGAAGAACAAGTTGTTGCTTGCGAAGGAGGTGAATCATCAATAGTAGGTGTGTGATTGATCGACGCAAGAAATCTGTCAATGGGGGATGGTTGACAGGAACCACTAAGGGCCAGCAATTTCGGTGATCAGATGAGTTTTCAAAGTTGAAGGGTGTCTGTCTGGATGGATGGTGTTGAGTCGCATTTCTCGGGTTCGGATCCAATTCACGGTGGGTGGAATCGTTGTAAATTACCTCGTGCAAAGGCTGAGTGGTTCAAACCGGGGGAAAAGCCAAATTGTGCCTGTCTCACAGCCCAGTTGTGGTATCATCCGACTCTGTCTCCCGGCCACGGGGTCCTTTCCACCGTTCCCTGTGTGAGAGAGAACTGAAGGACAAGAAGATGAAGCAGAAGCATAGTCGGTGCCAATGCCACCGCCTGCATGCAAGATACGTACATAGCTAACTAGTACACTACGGAATGGTACATCAGGTGTCTTCGGAAGTGCGCGCGTCTGAGTGATGAGTGAATGTATGGAGCCTGCAGCAGTATGTGGAGCAAGTTGCTTGCCGCGCGCTGCTGGGATTATTTGTCCAAGACCTGGGCATAGCGTCATACAACCTCGTGAATCTTGTTGAAGCGAAAGAAGGCTTGAGCTTGCCAAGGTATATGTAAGCTAGCAATGTAGCTCGGGCCAGACCGTAGTTTTGCTGAAATAACAAGAGCAGTGGACCGCCTTGTTTCTCGCTTCAGTTCAGACGGCTGGCTGGGCATCTATTCGTATTTGTTGTGACATATAATTCTAATTACAAGCATCGCCTGGAGGGTTTCTGTTTGGGGCGCGCCAACTGATTGTACGTGAGTCGTGGGCTGTTCTTGGGATGTTTGATATTGGCCCTGTCCCTTCCACCTGGGCCGCTGCGTATTGGCTCGTCTCCGCGTCATCCGCAGCCTCCAAAGTCCCTAACCATCTGAGACACACGACATTCGGACTAACAGAGAGAAAGTCAGGAAAAGGAGAGAGTGGAAAGGAAAGAGTCAGGAGTTCCAAACGACAAGAAGAGTGGTTGCATCATCATCTTCTTCTTCCTTCACATTCATCATTGCTGCAAGGTCCCATATCCTCTCATTATCTGCTCAAATTCATGGAAAAAGGTCCTGAAACCAGAATCACTTTTTTTTTTAACACTGGGAAGCCCCACGAAAACGGAAATAGACGAGGTTGTCTGAAGCTACGACACAACCGCAAAGTCGAGCTGCAATAACCTTGTTACAGAAAGCAACGTTTACGAGAAAGTCGGGCCTTGCTTTGCACCACACACATACCTACACACACACACAGAGCACAGCGGCTAGCTAATAAGGTGGCCCGGACAAGGTCCCATCTAAAAGCCCACTTGTCTGAATCGACACTATCGTTGCGTAGAAAACGCATTGAGCAGCTACAAAACCCAGTGTGCTTCCGACCGCCGTCTCGGAACGACAGGCCTGGGTTTTCCTTCTCTTTTTCGCGTTTGTCAATATTCAAGCCGGCGAAATCCGCTCACTGACGAGTCCTTTTTTTTACTCCTTCTTTTTCTTTTGGTTCTCTCATTCACTGTTGATAATTCTCGTCAGGGGTGTGTTATTGTTTGTGGTTGCCTGCCGATTCATCGCCCTTGCCGGCTTCCGGCGCACAATCGACTATAATTCAATTTCCAATACACCTGAGGCCGTCTCATCTACCTGGCCCTGGCCATCTGGAATTGCAGCGGACACGCACGGAAAGGACGCTGACGCACTTATACACGACGACCAATCCATCTCGGTGGATCTCACTTGCTACCTACTTCTCTCTGCCAGCGCGCTGCCCGGGTTTTGGCAGTGGTCCATTTGCCAAGCACAAATTACAGCTATAAGGCATTTTCCCATTTGGGGGATACTACATGCGGCGTGAGAGCAAGAACAGAAAGCAGAGCAATAACACTGAGCAAGAGAGCAGACCAGCACGCCAGACACAAAGATGGGTCGAAGTCGCGGTTCGTACATTCTCTTTTCTTGATTTTCTCGTTCAGAGACAGATTCACATCCCCTCCAAAAGCCAAGCAATTACCATCCACATCACTACCTTACCTTAAAAAACCACCCCACGCACCAAATCCCTGTACAGTTGTTGGCAACAACTCAATTGCCCAGGGCCTACCACTGTGGCCTAGCAGCATGAAGGCATCAAAGGGGGGCTGAGCTGGAACATGGCAATTTCAAATGATTGGGTCCTCGAAAACAGCTTCCGCTCAGTCAGCAATGGATCGAATACGAAAATCGCATTGCGTTGTCGCTTCCTAAAGAACGCCCAGTTCTGTGCGATAGCGTCATCATGCCCTGATCAAGTGCGACGTCCTACGGCCGCGCGCCGAACGGAAGGAAGCCAAGAAGCCAGCAGCAGCCCAGTTCCACAGGCCACATAATCGAATCGTCCCAGTCGGTTTGGACGGCACTGTCATTAGCTTTTCCGAGGTGGTTCTTGGGGGGCGGTCTGATTCTCAAGTGGGTTGGTTGGAAATTACCATCATCGCTTGATCGCTTGCTTTACGAGCGTTGGGTCGTGGGTTTGCGGATCTCCTGGCATTCCAGCTTGTGCGTCCTTTGTCTGCCGATCCAAAGCCCGGACTCTTCTGAAGCCTAGACCCTTGGAACCGTCGCCGCGCTTTTTTCCCCGTATTCCAGTTCGCCTGTATTGACAGACTGCGCCTCTTGGGAGCCTTTCACAACTTGGCTTGCACTTGACCCCCCGTCGCACATCACTGGGCTCTGCTGTCACTTTTCAGGCCGTCGTTTGGGCGCCAATCCCAGAACCCACCCCCCTATCAACCGTTGTTCTTTGGCTCCTCTGGGGAGGGGCACTTCCACTTGCTTGCCTTACGTACCTGTCCCTCTAACATTAACACACTAAGCGCATCACGCCCCAGCCTGGCGCCAAGCACCCAACTAATCATTCGTGTGCATCATGCTAATTTGGCCTTCCTGAATCAAACAGTTCTTTCGCTTTCTTCGTTAATGTCCCAGTTTTCTACTGGTGGCAGCCCGAGAGAATCATTCACCGCGTCGCCTTCTGCAAACTCCTCACCGGTGCACAACACTCCCTTGAATAAACCAGATTTCCACACACGGCCAAACCACAACACTCCACCGCCACCGCCGACGTATGCGCAGAGCTACACGCAGGAACCCAGCACGCCGGCTCCATCGTCGCCCGTGAGGCCGAATCATGATCACTCGCCCATAGGAGAACCACCCGCTACCGCACAAGCCAATCATTCACGATCTCACTCACGAACCCGAAGCAGGAGCTCCTCGAGGCCCTTGTCTATGGTGCAAACCTACCAGCCGCCCCTCATGGATGTGACCGAGGATACCATTCCCGAGCTGCAACCCATCTTCACCTTTTTGAACAGCCATGGCAACAAACTTTACCAAGAAGGCTATTTCCTGAAGTTGGATGACCAAAATACACGTGCGTCATGCAGCTCACATTTGATTTTCCTGTTGCGACTGCAAGCAGAGTGAACTAACAATGGTACAGAGGGTAAGCCCAATCCGGACAGAACATGGACGGAATACTTTGCGCAACTCGTGGGGACTGTCCTCTCGCTATGGGACGCTGCCGAACTCGACGCGGCTGGGGAGGATGGAGAGGTGCTGCCCAAGTTTATTAACCTGACAGACGCATCGATCAAGATGGTAAGGCAAATACACTGCTGGCAGTGCTTCTTTAATCTACCACGGCAAGGTACTAACCACTACTAGATCGATTCTCTGCCAACCAGGTCCAACGATGAGCAACCCTTGCAGAACATTCTGAGCATATCGACGGCAGGAAGAAACCGATATCTGCTGCACTTTAACTCGCGCCACTCACTGATACAGTGGACTGCTGGCATTCGTCTAGCCATGTTTGAGCATTCAACTCTTCAAGAGGCATACACAGGAGCTTTGATTGCTGGCAAGGGAAAGAGCTTGAACAATATCGGCGTCATCATGGAAAGATCCAGAACAACAAAAGAGGAATGGGTCAGAGTACGATTTGGAGCCGGAGTTCCCTGGAAACGTTGTTGGTGTGTCATTTCGCCGCCCGACGAGAAGGAGTACCAAAAGATGCAAAAGGAACTCAAGAAGAAATCGCCCTACGACCGCTCACATCCCCCAATTCTCAAGGGTGATATCAAGTTTTACGAAGATCGAAAGGAAGGCAGAAAGCAGAAGAAGGCCAAGCCCATTGCGACCATTACCGATGCGTACTCGGCATACGCACTCTACCCTCAGGCAAAGTCTCTTATCGATGCATCGACCTTGATCAAGATTGAGGGTAATATGACGATTCACTCAGACCCGCCCTCGTCTACTGAGGGTTTTGTTTTCATCATGCCTGAAGTCCACCCAGCTGTCAGTGGCTTTGGTATGATGCTGCAATTCCTCTTTCCGACTTGGGACACATTCGGTCTCTACGGACGACCGGGCAGATTGGCTGCGAGCACGATTGACTCAAGGTCTCTCATGTTCGCCATGCCAAAACATAAACGATATGGTTACCTGGAGATCCTAGATGTTACTAGCCTAATTCTTGCAGAAGGTAGTTCGAGTTGGACGGAAAGAGACTGGAAGAAGAAGCTCAAGGATTTGACGGGCGAAAGAATGACAACCGTGGACGACAAGCCACCAACGAACCATAGCCGCAATAATAGCCGCAGCAAGAGATTGAGCTTTGGCCCAGCTACCGAGGCTGGTGCAAAGCCTCGTGTGGGCTTTGCAGATGGCGGGGCACCTTCCGTACGCTCGTCACGATCAATGTCCCTCACCCATCGCGCTGCACCCAGGACGGATTCGGTTCCTCCAGGTGCAGAGCGCGTGCCGGCCATACCCAGTGCTTTGAAGTCTACTCACAATAGAAATGCATCCGACGGCAACCTCCCTGGAGGTGCTCCTCCGCCACCTCCACATGGCATCAGTCCCGTTGGTGATAGCCCCTCCGGACGCGGATTGAATCCTGCCCGAAACTTTGTCAATGACCTCGCGTCGACACCTGAGCGAGTCAGTTCCGATGAAGAGCGAGAGCACTCGACCCGGGCCTTGGATGGAATGCGCCATCTGGACACACCAGAGCCAGTATCACAGCCACCAGCTTTCACGCATGCCCCGGGAGAGAAGCCCCAGCAGCGACCTTACCATGCGCCGGAACTACGCCGTGCTAACAGCCGGATGTCCGCTACGACCCTGGCGCAACTCGCACAGGCTGGAGGCATCGAGGGCGTGGCCAGGCAGGAAGGCTGGATCCACGATGGTAGCAGCGGAAACCAAAGCCCGGTTGGCCCTCGAAATGACCGAAGCGGTCCACCAATGGTACATGCTGCTCACGGCAACAATCCTGGAATGAATGCTAATGCCGGCTTTCGTGAAGATTTAAGGGAAAAGACCAGTTCCTCAAGCCTTGCCGCGCCACCTACCGACCTCCGCCAGCAGCGCTCCAGATCTCCCCTCAACCAAACCATGGGTCCACCCAGCCCCGGCATGCGAGGACCCAGCCCTGGCTCTCACCCTGGCACTCCTGGACCACATGAAATGAGGAGCCCGCCACCAGGACCACAGGTCCGTCCTCCACCGGGACGTGGTGCGCCGCCAAACATGCCGCCCGGTCGCGGACCTCCTCCAAACATGGCTCCATACGGCCGCGGTGGTCCACCCGGGAGCATGGGCCCGCCTCCGCAGCGTGGACCACCAAACGGACCACCGCCGAACATGTACCGCGGTCCGCCAGCCCCCTCCGGACAAGGAAGCCGTCCTGGAACCCCTAGTGGGAGGCGGCCTCCTCCCCCTGCTTTGACCACTTCACCACCAATTCAGCGAAAGGCATTGCCGGCTCGAGGAGATAGCTTGAATCATCGATCCGAGTACCCAAGCTCCCCGACCGTATCAAGTAGCGGCAGTTTTACGCGTGGTATAGACCCGGATATTGTTGCTCATATTCATGGACCCGGCTCGAGCGGCAGAGCTACCCCTGTACGAAAAGATACGGCACGTAGCACAACCAGCAGCAACTACGATTCGACTGATTCGCCAGACTATGCTAGCACCAGACCGTCGACCGATTCAGGGGCGTCTGTTGAGCGACCGAGGGCAGGTGTCCTCCGAACTGTGGGCGACGATAACTTTCAACAACCCTCTTCCAATATACCAAGTGTTGACTTTGGACCGACTTTCAACTACGCTTCACAACAGTCCCGGTCCAAGACCCCAACGCCAGCCATGCCAGGCCCGCCAAGTACATTTTCTCCTGGCCCGGCTGGCCAAAAGAATGCTCCAGGCAGGGATCTAAGCCACGGACGCAATGCATCGGAAGACACTGTTCAACAACAAAGACGAAGTGTCATTTGGCAGCCGCCCACTCCGGGAGCCTCTGCAGTAGCCGGTGCATCTGCTCCCGGTCTCACTGCAGAGCAATTTGTTCAACAACGAGCCGCAGCCGCTGCAGCAACGCCACTTTACGCACATCAGCGTCAGGCATCATCTGGCAACATCAACGTCTACCGTGCTGGCACTCCTACACCGCCGCTTGACCGAGGTCATGGACGAGACTACATGCACGCCCACAGCCGGAGCAACTCACAGGATTTGCTTCAAAGGCCCAGTTCTAGGGGTGCCGGCGCAGTCCTTGGCGGACAATCGGCGGGAGAAAACCACCTCTCTGCACGAGAACAAGAACACGTTGCAAGAATGACGGGTACTCCTCTTATCAACATGGCAAGCAATAAGAATGCACCTCCACCGGACGTAGGGTTGATTGGTGCTATCGAAGCACGAGAGAGGGAGAGACAGCAAATGAAGCAGGGCTACAGTGGCCAAGCGGTGCAACAAGCGATCAATATGCGTCAACAGCAGCAAGCCATGCAGAATTATCAGCAGCCCATGGCATCGCCCGGCATGGCTCCGCCCGCGGGTATGTACTCGAACATGGGCCGACAGTCGCCTGGTCCGCAACAAGGCTTTGGGTATGCTCAGCAGGGTCTCCCGAGCCCAGGTGTTCATGCTGGAGCAGGATGGGCAAGCCCGGGAGCAGGATATGGGTCGCCGCGCCAAGGTAACTTCCCAGGCCCCGGTTTGATGCCTCAGCAAGGCCAGTTTTCCCCTCAGTATGGATCACCGGGCCAAAGTCCCCGTACCGCACAGCCACCGGGACGGCCAGGATTCAACGCGGCACATCAAGGACATGCATTCTAGGGAAATGATGCTTGCAAAAATCGCAAAAAGGAGAACAAGGAAGAGCCTGTTGTCACTGAAAACAGCAATACGGGCTGGGTGAAAAGGAGGACATTGATTATAGAGCAACAATTAATGGAACTTGAGGGCACAAAACTCAAGCCATTGGATAGAAACATTGGGGGCAAGTTTGTATGAAGCATTCTGTATCGGCATGGCATTGCGTTGGCCTGTTTTGGGGCCCTGGTTTGCTTTTGATATATACCTTTTTTTGTTCTGTATTTGCATGGAATGGCCATCGGGTTTAGAAACTCATATCGCATCGAAGAAGCAATAATTCGACTGGATCCAGCCTTTACTTGACGTCCATCACTGCGTCCTGACACTTTATTGATAAGATCAAGAGACCTGTTACTTCACCAGCTAATGATGATTTTCCAAGGTCATCATCAGTTTCACAGTGAAAGTGCTGACTAGTACTTGAATGCTCATACTGTCCTGTGATTCCCGGGCAAGCAAGAATTGAAATAACCATGACGGATCATGATATAATCAGATGACTATCCATCTACCCACCCAAGCACTCGGCTTTCCAATTATGCACAGGTATATTGAATCATGACGTCAAGTATTTGCAAAAATATATGTGTATTGGTCTGGGCGTGAGAGTAACGCTAGCATCAATGCCAAGCCCCATGAAGATTGAGTCGAGATTTTGGTAAAATGTCTTGCCCTGTCAGGATGAAAATACACGAGACCGGAGGATGTCTATGTTACACGTTTGTAATTGTTCTTGATGAGAATAATACAGGGTCGCAGTGATCACCGCAAGGTAACATTGGAACCCGAGAAACAACATTATTGAACCCTTACAGCAAACGATTACCGGCTGTGTGATCAGCAAATTGACCCGATAGAGTCAAAGCTGGTTATTTCAGAGGGATGCGGGCAAAAAAGTTTATGCAAAGAATGCCAACAACATTGAAAGTTACCAAGGTTACTTATTCAGCTCTGACGAGAACCTTACAGGCTTGAGCTAGTCAAAAGGACAGATCTATTTCAATGTTTCACAAGCGGGGGTTCGGATGCGGACGCCCAAGAATCCTACAGGACATTCCTTGTCTCACTCAACTGTGATGGCCAGCGCGTGGCTTGCGTGCGTGGCCTGACTGACAAGCAACCCAGACATGCCAGAGTTAAAGTCGGTTGTGCTAGTACTCACCCGCTTATTTCACTCTTTTGAACTCTCGGCAGGCGAAAGGCCAGAAGTCTAGACGCAATAAGCGAGATGGTTAACGTATGCAGATTTGGCAACAACAGAATGGACCCTGTTATAATTGCCTGATGTAGAAGGCCGCTAAGCAATAGGTCACGGCTGGTGGCTGTCGTCGGCTCACTGGAGAGGATGTAACAAGACGGCAGGCAACACGAACAGAACGATGAAATACAATTTTCAAGTAATGAGTAGGTCGTACCTATGATGATCTTGTGATGATTTTCAAGAAAATGAAAAAGGAGTGACCCAATTCTACAAGTGCATGCGCATTACATGGTAATAAGTCGCATTTAATTACTGGTCCTGCAAATGATCGACATAAAGGTTCCGGGGTTTGATTTTTTTGGGTTTTGCCATGCCAGGGGGCAACTGCCAGTTAGAAAAAGCGCTGAGGAGGAAAAATCCATTTGCGGCCCCACGGGGAGGATGAGACCGCTAAAGTTGGGCGCTGGATTGGGATTTTGGGACTTGTTCCAGTGGGTCAAGTGAGGAAAAATTTGGCGTAATCCTTGGGGTTCGATTAGGGCGATTATCCCCGATTGCCCAGCGGCGGGTGGCAGTAGCAACTAGAGGTGGGATGACTTTTCTTTGGCTTGTGATTGATTCGGAGTTGGCCAGCAGCGCTGCCTTGTTTTATCCTTGGCCCTTCCAGCGGCTCACTCCAAAGTCTCTTTCTTCTCTTTTTCTCTCCCTCAACACACCACTTTGGGGTGAATAGCTCGATATTACAGCGCACCTTTCCGACCTCTTCGCAATCGCCAAATGCATATACAACATTCAGAGGATCTTTTTCTTTCTTCGCTTCTTTTCCAGCTCCAGATGCGCGTTTCCGCCAACCAGAAAACCCACCGATCAATCTTTGAGCCACGCATTGAAGCCGAGCGTCGACGAGCAGGCCAATCCAGCCTGCCTTGAATCGGAGAGGGCTGAGCAATTTCTAGGGAGGAGGAAGAGACTCGGCGTTGGAGTGAGCGTCGCTTCTCTCTAGAAGATATCAAACAGATTACATTTTTCGATTTATAACACCCAGTCGCCACAGCACCATTCACACAGCCGTCACCATGATGCCAAAGGCGGCCCCGGCACTCTCCACTGTGCGTGGATTCGGCACAGCGCCCGTCACCTCGGGCGATGAGGACTCTGACCACTGCGCGACACCTCCCTTGACCGCCCGCCGAGGCAACGGACGTCGACTCGACGATGTGGTCAGCGCAAACTGCAGCCCCCTCCTCCGCGCCCACAACTCCCCCGCCATCAGCGGCATCGCCAAGCTGCGCATGCAGCTGGAGCCACTCAGCCTGAGCGACTCCCGCACCAGCACCATGACGGGCTACAGTGACAGCCGTACCACCACCATGATGACTCGCACCAACAGCCAGCATAGTGCGCTGGGTCGTAGTGATGATGACATTTCCGAGAACGGTTCGACTAGCTACGAAGTCGCTCTGGAGCACGAGTTTGTTAGCGAAAGTGTCCGCGAGAAGCCCAAGTTTGGTGCGATTGAAGGTGGACTTGTCCAGCGCAAGGTACAAGCTGATGATTTTGAGCCCCTGCGCTGTCTGGGCAAAGGAACCTATGGCACCGTGCTTCTCGTGAGACAGCGTGCAACTGGTCGCTTGTATGCGCAGAAGCAGTTCAAGAAGGCCTCGGTCGTTGTTCACAAGAAACTGGTGGAGCAGACAAAGACTGAGCGCCAGATCCTCGAGTCGGTCAACCGACACCCCTTTGTCGTCAACCTGTACTACGCATTTCAGGATCACGAGAAGCTCTATCTCATTCTCGAGTATGGCCAGGGCGGTGAGCTCTTTACTCACCTCAACACAGAGAAAATGTTCCCTGAGCCAGTGGCGGCTTTCTACATGGCACAAATGATCATTGCCTTGTCGCACCTCCACGATAACTTGGGCGTCATCTACCGCGATCTGAAGCCCGAGAACTGCCTCTTGGATGCCAAGGGAAACCTGCTCCTGACGGACTTTGGGCTGTCCTCCCAAGTCCCTCTTGATGAGGAGGACTGCTGCAAGTCTATTCTGGGAACTGTTGAGTACATGGCACCCGAGGTGGTTCGCGGTGACAAGTATGGCAAGGCTGTCGACTGGTGGTCGTTTGGAGCTTTGGGCTACGACCTGATGACGGGCAACCCACCTTTTAGGGGCGGCAATCATGCCAAGATCCAGCACAACATTCTCAACCAGAAGCTCGTGCTCCCCTACTTTCTCAGCCCCGACGCAAAGGATCTGCTCACGCGTCTTCTCAACAAGAATCCAAAGAAGCGACTCGGTGGAAACATGCCCAAGGACCTTCAGACTCTCAAGAAGCACCGATTTTTCCGCAAGATTGACTGGAAGAAGCTCGAGGCCAGAGAGCTTGAGCCGCCTCTGCAGCCGATGATTACGGATCCTGAATTGGCGGAGAACTTTGCGCCCGAGTTCACTGATCTCCCGCTCAGCCCCGTCATCACAGCCAAGGACCCTTGGGGTGCAGAGTCTATCAAGAACAAGGATGGCTTCAAGGAGGATCCTTTTGGTGGATTCAGCTTTGTTGCCTCAAGCAGCTTGCTCGATAATGCGGGTTTCCTGGCTGGGGAGGCATAAGAATCGAGATTGAACAGAGAAACAAGACTGTATAGGACAGGATATACTAGATATGCTAGATATATACCTACTGCAAGACAAGACAGCATTAGAGGTTGCGCCTCGAAATATTTGGTTGGTTCGGTTGGTTCAGTGGCTTGAGAGGGTGCAGCCCCCGAGGATCGTAATCAGGTTCAATGGCGTTACGGAGTAGAAAGGAACGGACGGGCATAGTTACAAAATGTTTTCTAGGAGGCCTCCCAGTAGGATGGGGCTCACAATCACGATGGGGAATTTGCAGCGCTGTTTGTATTCACCGCTCGTGAGTGCAAATATGGTTTCCTTGCTTGCTGACGACAAAGCTGCGGAGTAGAGACCAATCATGACTGTAGATATTCGCTGCCGTGTTCCCCCTGCCTCGTTTCAAGTTCTGCCGGCCACGCGGTGCAGCGAGTTATCAGATAAGAGATTCTGACACGAACAAAACCATGATTTTGATTCTCCCGATCTTTCCGGAATACTCCAAACATTTTTATCTGTTGTTCTTGTCCGATTGACGTTTGACCGCGACCGCTGTCCCGTTGGCCAAGCTATTAGCTAGCTAGCGCCTCACCTTACTCGACTTTCCAAGACTATGCCCAGAAACCTATTTTCTGGTATCCGTATCTGGGTATAAGCCGCAATCTGGCTTGGTCACTGTCTCCTTCATTTGCCAAAAACGGAAATTTAGAAATAGCACAGTTAGGTAGCTTTCAAAGCCGCTCTTTACTATACAGCAACTCCACGCTCTTTAATAAGTGATCGGCATTCTGGGCAAAGAAAGGAGTCGGTGATGCGATGGACCAACGAATTTAAGTGGCCACAATATCAACGCCGGTGTCAATTGTTGATTATGCCATCACATTTTGGAGTTCCAAGTAAATGGTCTCTAGTCCGTCAAGATCCAAGCAGGCCAAGCAAGTCGTGAAGCGTCATGATTTGGAGACGCTTTCTTGATTACAGTATCAGATTTGAAGCATGTGTTTAGCCACTTGTGTGTATACTCTGACGACGCTCATGCAAGTGTCGATCCACAACCAAGTCTTGATTGAGAAAGGAACTGGTTGTGGAATACGATATACGTATGGTCTACGGGCTACTCCACTCAAAAGGCTATGGATGGGAGGGGTCTAACTGTGCAAATTGATGACCGATCAAGCCTTGACGGATTAAACACGAATGAAGACGGTTTCTTTCAGGGAAGCAAGGTGAAAGATTCTGCATGGATCATACGGCAATCGGTTTCATGCTTGCTGGCAGCGCCCATCTCCGCGATTTTGACGAGTGGTTCTATTCACAACGGTGGTTGAACCCATCATCATCTACCGGACCTCGGGAAACGAATTACGCCCAAAAAGATTAGCCTCTGATCTAAGCCTCACGAAACCCCAGGATCGCGGTAGCACTGTACATCAACCATAAAACCTTAGTTTAAATCCTTGGCGCGACAAATGGTTTCTAGACCTCATTTGCCGGATTTGGGTTAAAAAGACTACTGTAATATAAGAACGTTTAAAGCTAAATCAGGGGCGGAGCGCGAATGGTCAAGGATGATGGAAATTCGAGATGCATTCTCTGGCTTTTCCAATTCCAAAAAACCTACCAAGCATTCGGGGACGGTTAGAAAGAACGTTTACTCAGCCTGCCTCGGTGCCTTGGCCAACTATCCCATCCCCGCTGACGCCAAGCACGTTTTCTCTCAAGAGCATGCTGACACATATCACAATCGGGAGGGATGTGTCTTTGTCAACCTTTTGCCTACGTACATGCCCAAGATACCCATGAACTTGACCTTGTGTCTATGCTGTGCCAGAACAGCTATCATCTCCATACCTACGAATCTCCCCCTAATGTAGTAGATACCTACCTAATAAGCCCCACGAACGGACCCCTCTTTCTTCTCATTTCCCCCGGACAAACACTTATTGGTATTCTGTGGCACGAGGCAAAGCCAATCACGACGGCGCCAAGGACCGCTTCGACCCTAGCGAGATGCGCGTGTGTGGGTTTTCTATGAAGCCCCGAATGTGTAATGTATGTATGCTATCAGCTCTTCCGTTCCTGCAAGCCATGTAAATGTGTACGGATGGTGTGTGTGCATGTATATGCATCTGTTCGCGCACCTTGGCATTCGCCAGCAGGCGTCGTCATCACCCTTATCGTGGCTGTGTATGTCAGTACCCAGGTATTTGGGCTGAAAAAGAAAAAACAAGAGGATATGTTTGGCACAATACGTCTAAACCTTGTAGATATTGAGTCGCTACCGGCACCTTGGCACGCAGCATGCATCAGCCCGTTTTGCATTGACCTTAGCCTTTTAACCACCTTTGCCTTGGCCCTTGGGCCCCCCGGGACACCGACGATCGTCGTCCCCCCCAAGCCAATCGCTGAATGATATTCTCATCAATTGTCAGCAGTATCTAGTCCTTGCCAAGTGAAATAGGTCCTCCGGACGCCCCCAGAATACCAAGAGCTCTTAAATGGAGAATTTGGGGGGGATGTAACACGGGCTGCTTGCCGAGTGCCCATGGACAGTGTCAATGTCTGCCCGTTTATTGGCCCCCGCTGGCGTCATTCCCAAGACATTGGACATGTCGTTTTGGGTTATGTAAATCCGTTGCATGTGCAGGAGGAAACAATGATAAAGGGGAGCTGAAATCCGGGCTGAATAACTAGATGATATTTTTCACCTTTGACAAGACGCTCCCCGAGGCATTTCCCTTAGGCCAAATACATAATTTGTAATTGTGTCTGACAATCCATTTTCAGAAAAGAAAAAAAGAAACTCGTCATCCATTTGATAGAAATCATATTATACCCATCTTTCTCACCTCGTGGCTGCCACGCTTTTTCCCTGACCCGGTCTCGAAAGAGCGTCGCTTCATAAATAAGCACTAGAAAACATACCAGCTAGCAACATTGTCTGGTGCGATACAACAAACCGTCAGCTACGGTCAAGGCTGTGTGCTGTCTGCTTTGCTCTACGCCGTGGCGGGTCGAGCATCAGTCCAAGTCATTGTCTCTCATTTTGTCCCGTTTGGTCCGTCTTCACGCCAGGCCGTGTTCCAATCTGATAGCGCGTTCTGCTCTCTGCTCTACTCGGTTCGTTTACCTTGCATTCCTCTTTGGGTAAATCTCAAACACACAGACACAACCAACCCAACATCTGCCGTCACTTGGGACACCAAAGGCTGGAAGCTAATTTTTGGTGACGCAGAGGTGTTTTCTTTGTTTTCCTAAATAAATAATCCCCCTCGGTCCCTGTGGAAAACACCCGAGACTTTTCTTTTGCCTTTATCTCCATCGAATCGATCCGTGGCACTCGGGGAAAACGAGTGTCCATTCAACTATGCGCTCTTCATTCACGGCCGCGGCCTTGTGTAAGTCAACACAACTTCAATGCTTTCACTCCTCAAATAGTCACAGACAAACACCGCCATATCTTTGGGAAGAATAACTGGCTAACCCAAAGTTCACCCAGCCGCTCTCACATGTGCAGGACTCGGCTCAGCAGAGATTCAGCAGAAATGCTCAACGAGCGACATCTGCTTCAGCGTGGCCGTAACCGAGGCCGCTGCCTCGTCAGGTTCCGGAAATCTCTACTTTCAGATCCAGGGTCCAACGACGTACTCGTGGTTGGCAATGGGAACCGGTTCGCGCATGTCGGGTTCCAACATGTTTGTCGTTTACACGGACGGGAGCGGCAATGTGACGGTCTCGCCGCGCCTGGGCACCAACCACGTCATGCCGACCGAGGACACGTCGTCCACGGCCGCCCAACTCACCTTGCTGGCCGGCTCGGGCGTCGATGGTGATACAATGCGCGCCAATGTCCTGTGCACGAATTGCAACAGCTGGGACGGTGGCTCCCTGAGCCTTGGCAGCACCAGCGCCTCCTTTATCGCCGCTTGGCACAGCGGTGCCGCCCTCGACACTACGGATGCCAATGCCGACATTTCGCAGCACGACGGGACGGATGGCTGGACCGTCAATCTGCAGTCTGCGACCGTGTCTTCGGATTCGAACCCGTTTGTGGCCGCAAGTAGCAGTGGCGGCGATAGTTCGTCCTCTGGTGATGGCAGCAGCGACTCTGGAAGCAGCTCTGGTAGCAGCGGTTCATCCACGGGGTCAGGCACCTCGAGCAGCGGAATCAGCGGCAGTAGCGGACCCAGCCAGAGTTCAACTGCCCAGCTCATCACCGCTCACGGCGTCATCATGGCCATTACCTTCATCATCATGTATCCTCTCGGCTCAATCCTCATGCCGCTCCTTGGCAAGTGGGCTCTCCATGCTGCTTGGTACGTGTCACTTGCCTTTTCTTCGCCGAAAACAATCACTACTGTCGTGGTCTCTGTGCAAGCTTTTTCTTATAATCATACTGACAATACATTCATCTTGTAGGCAAATGGTCAGTTTCATCCTGATGTGGGTTGGTTTCGGAATTGGTGTCGTGGCTGCCCAACGGACCTTTATTGTAAGTGAAAATGCCAGAACTGCCCCTACTTGGGCAATAGTTACTTGACAACAGCAAAGACTTTGAGGGCTGACAGAATTGGCTCATGAAATAGAACTTCTCCGCCACTCACACCATGTTCGGCACCGCCGTGGTCGTCCTCATGGTGATTCAACCCGTGCTCGGCTTCCTCCACCACCGACAGTACCTCAAGACGGCACAACGCGGCGCCATCTCTGCGGCCCACCGCGCCTACGGCTCCATTCTCATGAGTCTCGGCGTCATCAACGGCGGTCTGGGTCTGCAGCTGGCTGGCGCCTCGCGTGGGGCCGTGATTGCCTATGCCGTGGTGGCTGCCATTGTCGC
Organism: Pestalotiopsis fici W106-1; assembly: GCF_000516985.1. NCBI lineage: Eukaryota > Fungi > Ascomycota > Sordariomycetes > Amphisphaeriales > Sporocadaceae > Pestalotiopsis > Pestalotiopsis fici. The sequence goes on along the minus strand of NW_006917091.1, from coordinate 1,661,111 downwards.
TGCCGTGTATCTCGCGATCAAGGTCTTTGTCGCCGCTCGCAGGCGCCGCGGGTCTTCGACCCATCGTCGTGGTTCATCTGCTCGAGCTGGAGAAAAGATTGGGGGCAGCCGCCGTGATAAGTATAATCAGACCCACGGCGAGGAGATTGAGATGCCGAGAAGGTAGTTTCGTGTCGTTCCAATCCATCATTTCAAGTCGGAGCCCTCGGAGGATACAAGAGTCTTAACTTTTCTGGGGAACAGGTAAAACGAGCCGAGACTTCTTGGTTCAGAGATGTGCTGTTGAGTATGAGAGGTCTTGAAAGACCTAGTGCCTTGATAGAAAGCGGTATACGACGGAACGAAAACATGGGAAATGAACCCGAATGACTTGCTTAGTGTCGCATAAATACAAAGTATACCTGCCCATCTACACGCCCTAAATGAGTGAGACTTTTCGATGGATTCCTAAGAGGGGAATCATTGAAATTAGAATTATCATCATCTCCAACACGAGTCCAAAGTCGTCTGAAATCTGAACAAATCACCATAATGTAACCTCAAACAAAGCCACGTGCAAAGTGTATATTAGAAATTGTATTCGGAGAGACCAAAGACTGAGGAGTACTGTCCATATATCGGGAACTGGATCGAGTTGGGTATAAGTCTAATGTCATATTATAGTCGTAACCTCAGGCTCTGCTGAGTAGTTAATCACTGTGGTCCGTTAAATGACATAACGGAACATGGCCTTGTAAGATGTTAGTACATATTGGCCATGGACATGCATGAATCACTCCAGACTTACATTGTTCTTATCCGTCACGTCCTCGAAACCCTGAAGCTCGCTCTCGCGCTGCATCTCGGCCAGCTCCTCCTCGGACTTGCCGGCAATGGCGCGGTCGCGGCGCCGGTTCTCGCGCACGTACAGGAACCGCAGGACCTGGTTGAGCACCAGGTTGAGCACAAAGCCCGCGAGCATGGCGGCGATGCCGCCGTGGTAGGCCGGCGCCTGGGTGGACTTGAAGAACTGCGGCCCGGCAATCTGGCCGACGCAGTAGCACACAAAGACCCAGCCCGAGGCCATGGAGCGCTTGGTGGACCCTGCAATGTTGGTCGACAGCAGGCCCAGGATCACCATGAAGCCCACTGGATATGAACCTAGAAGCCAGAGGCCGACGAGGCGGCCCCATTTGTTGTCGGTCGCGAGTTGGTTAATCAAGCAGGTGCCGATGATCTACGCAGCTGGTTAGTCTCTTGGTGCAGCGTACTTTTGGCAATCCTGAGAACGGCGTGTACTTACAGGAGGAATCATGGCCAGAGATGCAATGTGTAGACGTGAATTCGAAATCTTGGAAGTCAGATAACCGCATCCAAGCTGGGCGACCAATTGGACAGTAGACAGGGGCAAGTTCATCAACGTGGTCTCAATGGCTCCGAAGCCGAGGCCAGAAATGATGAGGGAGCCAAACGACAGGCCACCGGAAGCCAGGGCGTTGACAAAGGATATGAGGCCCAGAATGACAATCTTGGGGTCCAGGGCCGCCTCGACGACCTGCTCGCGGACAAAGCGCCGACTCTTGGTGCCCGTCTTGTTCTCGATGACGCGCTGCACGGCGGCCACCTTTTCCTCCTCGCTCAGCCACTTGACCCGCGACGGGCTGTCGGGCACGCAGAGGGTAAAGACGACGCCCCAGACAATGGTGACGGCGCCGAGGATGATGTAAATATACCGCCACGGATGCAGGTGGCCGGTGATATGGCCGATGCCGTAGGCGACCAAGACGCCCACGAAGCTGCCGACGCCGAGAAAGGAGATCCAGAGGGCGGAGCGGCTGGCCTGCTCCTGCCGCGTCCACCAGATGCCCGTCACGGCCACGAAGCCGGGCGAGATGGTGGCCTCGGTCATGCCGAGGATGAAGCGCGCCGTGGCGAGCCCGGCAAACGACGAGCACGCGGCCGTCGACATGAGCACGATGCCCCAGAGGACAATGTTGACGCCCATGAATTTTGCCACGGGGAAGCGCTGGAGGATGGCGATTCCGGGGTACTCGGCTAGCAAATAACCAAAATCTTTTATGAAGTAATATTAGCCTCTTTGTCTTCCACTGACATGTAACAGTTTATAATTCTTGTTGCTTTTTTATTCTTTGTTTTAGAATGCAAAAATAGGATTCCGCTTATTTCGAGTACTCACAGAAAATGGACGAGACCCATGAGTAGTCCTGACCGACGAGTTTGTTATCGTCAATGATCTTGTACACTGAACTGTAGCCCAGTGATGTCTTGTCGATGAACTGGAGCGCGTAGGTGACACATAGGAAGGGCAGAATGTATCTGTCAATCTTTTGCCGAACCTTTTTGGACATTTCCGCATCGACGGCGCCGGCAGCCAAAGCCTTGACGGCGAGGTCTCCGGTTTCATCCTTGATGTCGACCTTGGTGAGGTCGACATCTTGCTCTGCCGTGGCGGCCGGATGGATGCCGTCCTCGGCCTGCTTCTCGGTATTCATGATGTTCAGTTTGCACAACCGAGGCCGTATGACCCAATGTTATCCTAGCAACCAGAAAGACGAGCAAAGCTTCCTCGCAAGATTTCGAAAAACACGTCGCAGCTGGGGGCAATGCACAAGTTCTTATCCAAATATCTTTATCACAACCTACCTACAGACTAACCAAACACAATACAACATGGCGACCGGACCGCTGCCGATCATCTCCACCCACTGATAGTCGGCCGACTCCGGTGCCCCATTCACCTTATAACCGTACAAGACGTGATTGGGTGCAACGCCGCCAAGAACAGTCAATAGGTATTAGCCTCGAACTCTGTTACTGGGGTTTGACCCAACCACATGGCGCCCTGGATTTCGCTTCTTTGCCGGGGGCAAAAGCTCGCTAAAGGATGAGCTTCGGGACAGGACAAGCCGCGACTTGGTTTTGCATAACAGGGACGTCTTGCCATCAATGCACACGACGAGGGAACAGAAAAGGTCTGGACTTGAACAGGCCTCTTTCCAAAGCGTTTTCATTTCGGACGCGCGTCTTGATCCGGGTACTTATCTTTTTTTTTGATATCGAGTCATCTTTAATAGTTTCTTTTCTAGTACCTGAGAGAGTTGTCCCCGACTATTAGATACCGGCTTGAGCTCTTCCGCAAGGTCTCACAAACCCCTCCTTCTGGGCGCCGCAGCCATGATGTTGCGCGAGGTAGCCGACGACTTTGTCCTCGTGTCGCTGGACAGTGAGAGAGTAGAGCATGCGTCGGACGACAAGCTGCCGCTGTACATTGACCACATTAGCCACCATGTCGACAAATTGGCCGAGCAGCTGTGGCCGCTGAACAAGACGGTCCACGACAACCCGGAACTGGGCTTCAAGGAGTTTATTGCCCACGCGGCGCTCACCAAGTTCTTCAAGCGCCAGCCGGGATGGAAAGTCACGCCATCGGCCTACGGTATGGCGACGGCATGGGTGGCCGAGTGGGACAGCGGCAAGAAGGGTCCAGTAATCTCATACAATGTAGAAATGGGTATGTTTCTGCTTTATTTCTGACTGACAAGGGAGCAATGTTTCTAATGACTTGAATTCAAGACTCACTTGAGGGAATCGGTCATGCATGTGGCCACAATCTCATCATGACGGCGTCTGTTGCTGGCGGTTTGGCAACGGCGAAAATGGTTGAAAAACACGACCTCGGCGGCAAAGTGGTCGTCTTTGGAACTCCAGCAGAAGAAGGTATACTTGCTCGGCATGAAACTCTCTCACAAAAAGGCTCTTTACTTACCCTGCATAGGTGGCGGAGGCAAGATCAAGCTACTAGAGGCTGGAGCCTACAAGGACTATGATGTGGACATAAACCTCATTTCTCATCCGGGTATCGTCAGAGAGAGCGCATTGGTGCGTACATCAGCCTACCACATGTTCTCGGTCGAGTACTTTGGACGCGAGGCCCACGCCGCCGCTAACCCGTGGCTCGGCATCAATGCCCTCGACGCCATGGTGACGGCGTACACGGCCATCTCGGTGCTGCGGCAGCAATGCATGCCCGGCGATGTGATCCAGGGGCACATCACCGACGGCGGGTCGCGGCCAAACATTATCCACGCCCACGCGGCGGGCAACTGGGTCGTGCGCGCCGACACGCAGGCGCGGCTGGAGGAGCTCAAGAAAAAGGTGCTTGCCTGCTTCGAGGCGGGCGCGACGGCGACGGGGGCCAGGCTGCAAATCACCGACGGGCAGTCGTACGCGGACCACGTGCCCAACCGGCTGCTGGGCGCGTCCTACGTGCGCTACTTCAACGCCCTCTCGCCGCCGAGCGCCATCCCCGTGGACCAGGACGTCGACGAGATCCACGGCCGCACCATGGCCAGCACCGACCAGGGCGACATAAGCTACGCCATGCCCAGCCTGAGCCCCGGCTTCTCCATTGTGCCTGGGCCCGGCGGCAACGGGCCGCATAATCCAGAGTTTGCCGAGGCCGCGGGCACCAAGGACGCCTTTTGGCGGGCGCTGCGTGTCGGCAAGGCGCTGGCGGGCACGGCGGTGCAAGTCCTCACGACAGAAGGTCTCCTGGCCGCTATCAAGGAGGAGTGGAAGCAGGACATCAAGGTGAAGCGTGCGCGTGTCTAGAGCCTTCCCCAAACTCCAAGGGCGGAAAACTGGCCGCCATGAGAGCGGTGACCGGTTCTTCTCTTCTGCTTGGCATTCTCAATAAAAGTTTTGGAGATTTACAAAAAAGCATTGACGTGACATTCGTAGCGGTCAAAGCAGCTCGCTTGACGAGGCATGAGTCTGTTATGCAAGGGCCCTTGGAGTCAACGAACGACATGAATTGTGGGACTTGGAAAATCCGTGTATAGTCCAAGGTCACGAGGCTGGATCGAGTATATGAGATGTTATTAGCTTATTAGGCGTCTACCTACAAGCCTAGTCGTCACTTTTTGTGTCTAGTGCCACCTGCATGCGACCCCCAAAATCAAATCTGGATGCGACTGTATATAATGACTATACCTATTTGAAAAACCGTGTACCGAGGTAACTTTGTATAGGGGTTCTATAAGGAACGCTTTCATTTCACACAAGACAAGAATAGCAATCATCAATGACATGGGCATTTTTATGTGAAAGTAACAGTCGAAACTAGGAGGTCATCCTTTAGGACTCAGGCTACCAAGTTGGGGGCGGTCAATCCCATGTTTGGGTACCGAGTATAATCACATGTCAAGCTTTAAGCACACACGTGATGGTTGGTCATGTTGAGTAAAAAGAATGAATCGTGGTACGTAGACAAGAAAAATAGAGTTCCAGGATATACTTGATTAATTTAAATTCTAGACAAGACTATAAAAGATCATTACTGGTGGAAATACCCAATACACTGAGTCATGTTCCGAGGTTCGTTCATGACAATAAAAAACAGAGAGGGCGCATCTTGGCGTTTTGTCGGGATGCACCAACAAGAGAGTCTAGTATACTCTTTTTGTTGACCTGTCGGACCGATTGGCGCATCCTGTTTCTGGTTATCCTGGGGCCTGGGGCTTGGGCTTGGGGCTTTTCTCTGAAGGGATGATCGCGTCAGGCGCAAAGTGGATCTTTTGGTATTCCCTGCCCCTGCTAAACACATGGATGTACTATTCTGTACGTACGCACGTACTAACTTACCCCGGATTTTAGAAATCTCAAGCCATGTTGGCAGGTGGTAGTACTTTGGATAGGCTTATGGCAATGATACTCTGCAAGTCCAGTCGGCAAGCAAAAGTCATATCCTCGCAATGGGGGGCTCAACGGAGAAAGAAAGAGATGGCGAGTTTGCGGACATCCTGTCGCTTACTGCATCTCGCAGAAAAAGAGGGCAAACAAGGTCAAAAATTCAGAACAAGAGATGCACGACATTGCCGGCTTATGGCTATGCGCTGTCATGGCGCAGTGACTAGGGATGAGGAAAGGGGAAGATGAGATCCCATCGGATCAAGCTTCCTTTAGATCTTCGACTTTATTGAAGAGACTGCCTTGCCCCTCCCTTGCGCAGACGACTATAAACCCTGTGAAGATCGGTTGTCGGCCGGGGGTGCTCTATTCTAGTTTTAATTATCCCCGATCTTTGACTGGACGCCGGGCCTCATCCGAGAAAGGTAAATGAAATATACTCCACCAGACATCCTTTGTGTATGCCTTGTCTTGGGATGGTATCACGCAACAAGGTTTGTTGTTGTAAATAGGACAGAGAAAAAACAAAACCCTTGCTTGATGCGCGCGCGCGGGGTGAAATGCCAAAGGGAAAAGAAAGAAAGATGATTTACACACATGCGAATATTAATGCTGCATCACCCGGTGCTGACCGCAGCGCGCAGAAAAGACCCTAGGCAGGTCGTCAGAAGCATTATATGCTGCCACGGGTCCGGGGCGTAATAGGTCACGGCTCGCGAGAGGTGATAAAAGTGTGGCGTAATAGAAACTGCATGCGGCCGGTAGTGTCTCTTTTACAAGTCAAAGGGCACTGGCTGTCGAAGGCTTCTGGAAGAATAAACCACATTGAAAAACAGAAAATAAGCTGGGGGAGGGGGGTGACAAAACGTGGCTATTCGTCAGTGGAGTGGTTCTTGGGGTCGTTCAACCATCTCCTCACCCCCCGCGCGCCGCCATATTCTACTTTGTTTAGTTTGGTTACTAGGTAGGTTAGGTTGGTAGTATGAGCAAGTATGCCCATCTGATAGAAGCACCCCCATCCCCAAAATCATGTTCCCGTGCAACTACAACGATCTCATGGGCCGGAACGGCCCATTCAGAGGCTTCCACCCTTCATCACCTGTCCATCTGGCTAGAGACCACCCCCAGACTTTGCCCATTTTCCGGGGGCTCGCCAACCAGAGCCCCGTCCAGCATTCGGCCAGCAGCGCTAGTGCAGGAACGGTCGCCCCTTGAGGCATATGGTAATCAGGCTGACCGCCCAATGGGAGGCCCGAGACGGCGTTCGGATGTAGGCCTGCCAATGTCACGGCATCGGTAATCTGATGAACATTTTTTTTGTTTCTCTAGGTCAGAGGGAAGATTCTTCATTCTCTCTCTTCCTCTCTCTCTCAGGTCTCCATTCCCGATGCTACCCCACAAGTTGGGCTCCAGAACGCGGCTCAATACAGACATTGACTGGATGCCCACTCGCATATTCGATCGCATGGGAAAGGAATCAGAGGAACTTGTTTCAACATGCTCATCCGTCCGCCGGGGGGACCCCCCTCACGCGGCTGCTTGACAGACTGGGGTGGGTTCCCTTTTTTTTTACGGCCGGCCACTTTGGGCCAAAAACTGCGATCAATCATTTTTTTTTTCCCTCTCTGTTTCTTTCCTCTTTGATAGTCCTAGACGAAAGGAAAGAAAAACTTGCAAGGGGGCCCCAAAGGGAACATGAGCTGCCCGGCAAGTATGTCGGCCAAATCACTTGCAACCATGTCTACTCCATGATTGGTGCCCTTTCCTCAAATGATCACAGCTCACTACCCCCCGAGAGGGAACTTTTCCCTCTCTTTTCTCTCTATCTCTCTCTCCTTTGTGCGGTGTGTACTCGTCATGACCCAAATGCGTAAGCTCAAACCCGGTGATTTGGTCAGCCTTCTACAATGGTAAACTTGGCAAATCTCAAGTATAAGAAGCGACGGGTGATCCCATCGAGTATATTAGCCGAAATGCATACAGGCTGGTTTCTGATTCATCACTGTCCTTCCTTGAGACGAAATACTTGCCAATCCTTGTAAATATTCTATTTCTATTATATCAGTCTTCCTAGAGAAGACGACAAACTTGCATTCTTCAGTTCTTTGATCATTATCATCATATCATCATCGTCATCATCATCATGTACAAGTCCCTCCTTTCCAGTCTGGCCGTGGTGGCCCTACTGTCGGGCTCCGTCTCGGCCACCACGCCTCCTTCTTACTCGGGCTATACCACGGTCTGGTATGCCAACTTCGCCGGCGACGCCGGTTCCCTCCCGGACACGAGCAACTGGAACATCATCACGGGCAACCTGGGCGTCAACAATGAGCTCGAGACGTACACGTCGTCGAACCAGAACCTGCAGCGCAGCGGCGGCCAGACGCTGCAGATTGTGCCGCGCCGGGACGCGTCCGCCTCGGGCGGCTGGACCTCGGGCCGCATCGAGAGCACCTACACCTTTGTGCCCAAGGCCGGCGGGCGCACCATGGCCGAGGCCCAGATCCAGTTTGGCTCCAACCCCGTGGCCAACAAGCAAGGCCTCTGGCCGGCCTTTTGGATCCTCGGCGACTCGATCCGCCACGGCACCGCCTGGCCCGCCTGCGGCGAGCTCGACATCATGGAGACGGTCAATGGCTACCTGACGGGCTACGGCACCACCCACTGCAACGTCTACCCGGGCGGCATCTGCAACGAGCCCAATGGCATCCAGGGCTCCATTTCCATTCCCGACCAGGGCTGGCACACTTGGCGCATTGTCTGGGATAACACGGCTTCCAGCTGGACGGGCCAGACTATTACCTGGTACCGCGACGGTGTTGCCTTTAATGAGATTTCTGGCTCTCAGATTGGCGATCAGACTACTTGGAATTCCCTTGCCCACAGATCGCTGTACTTTATCTTGAATATGGCTGTTGGTGGCTCCTGGGTGAGTTCTCTTTTCTAGACATGTCTCGCAGAAACTCTGATGACTGACCTGAAATTGTTTATAGCCTGGCAACCCCAACTCGGCGACCCTTGACGGCTATGGCAGCATGATGGAAGTTGCTTGTAAGTCTTGCTAGAACATGTTTCAGTTTACTCTTTACTGACTTTGTCGTGTTTAGATGTCGCTCATTATGCTTCGACCTGATATTACCATTTAAGGAGTGCGTTCGTGTTGGAGAATGTTGCATCTTCACTTCTTGTTCATGTTTACCCAATATTTTCACATATACCCCCCAACAATGGACCTGAGTGTTCATATCGTTATGTCTTTTGCATATTATACATTATTTGCGTATTCTATAACATTTTGATCCCATGTAAGCCTGGCTCTAAATGGCTTTCATCCGAGTGCGCTTGTATTTTCTATGGTGACGCGCGTTATGGTTCATGATAAGCACTTGTGGAACCAGCATGTTTACTGGCGTCCACTCGATTCGTTCTTGAGCTTGGCCGCTTGTTCAGACTGTTGTCTCCATTTACCAGCATATTTCCAAGCCACGGAAACAGCTAACAAGGCGGCGACTTGCACAATGGCACAAATAGTAAATGCCAATCCAACGCCGATCCCATTAATCAGTGGCATGATGAAACTTGTGCCGCCCGCGGCAAATAGGCACCTGGCAAGATTGAGACTGGCTGTGGCTGCTGCACTGCGGTCGGAAAAGATGTCGACCAAGTAGGTTGTAATGACGGATTGTATAGAGACAGACGACCAACCAGTGATAAAGGTCGATATGATAGGAATCGCCAGAGGCACTGTATTTGGAAATTGGATGCACCAGCCAAACAAGAGAATAGAGGCGCATTGAACAACAGAAAATATTGGAACAAGCCGGAGTCGAGCCTTTTCAAGAGGAAAGTTTTCTTCCGAGCCGGTCGATGACGGGTCTTGACCAGCCTCTGTGTCCGCAGAGCGTGTTGGTTGAGCCTCGAACGCAGCTTTGACTCGGCGGTAGTCGATATCGAGGATCTTGCCAGAGACAAGAGTTCCAACCATGGAGCCGACTCCGTTGGCAATGAAAGTCAGTCCAATTTGCGTTTCACCAAGTCCGTAGCGGCTTTCGAACAGAGAAGACATGGCAGTAATGCTCATCTGCCATACGGCGTAATGGACAGCCAGAAAAATGATCGTGGGGGCTGCGAACTTGCTGGTCAGAATACGCAAGGGTCCAAGTACGTCAATCTTCTTGGGCGATACTGCAACGGGAATTATCGCTGCTTTTACCTCCACCTTGATGAACTTCTGATATAGCGTCAGAGGAAACTTGGCAATTGGATTCGACGGTATCTGCCCGCCATTCCCGACGATTGACCTCAGTGTTTCAGGAAGGAGTGCCAATAGAAAGAGCAAAAAGACACCAGTGTAAATGGTGAGGAACCAGAAGATTGCTCGCCATCCCAGAGATCCCGCCAAAGCACCTCCTATCACTGGACCAATTGCAGTTGGCACAAGTAATCCGGCCTGGAAAATGCCCATGTAGCTTCCGCGGTCGGCACGGGTAGTAATGTCGCCAATAACGCCAGCGCCAATAGCAATCGTGCTCGCGCTGCCAGTGCTTTGTAGACATCGCAGCACAATCAGTGTGGCATAGTTTCTCGCTTCAGCCAGGCCGACGCATGCGCCCAGGAGTACCAGAAAGGTCAAGCAATATGCTACTCGGCGTCCCTTGACATCCGACACAGGTCCCCAAAGGCTAGGTGCGAGTCCTTGGAAGATGAGATAAGACGTCACGGTGAGGTTGACTAGCTCCACGGAGACATCGAGGTCGTGGGCAATAGTAGGAAGTGCTGGGAAGTAGATGTTGGACGCGAAGCCAGAGACTGTGTCGAGTTAGACTTTGGGAATAATTTTTGATGGTAGCAGAGAGCACTCACATGTAGCCGCAGTAGATGCGATCAGAACAATAAGTGCTTTTTGTCATTTGTCAAAGATGCTGAAAGGCGCCTCCTCTACTTTCGGGGTAGATTGTGATATCGGAGGCGGATCGTTTTCTGCGGGAAGCTGGTTTGTGGACATAGTGAAGAGAGGAATGAATGTGAGTCCTAGACAGAGAAGAATAGAATGAGATGGACACTGTTGAGTTTGAGCAATAACGAAAAATCGAGGGGTGCCAAGGGCCTTCTATTTACATTGACAGCAAGGCAAGGTTGGTAGGGAGAAAAGTGTATTAAGACGGACTTGAGTGTGGGGACCGGGTCCGGAGTTGAGCACAAGCGGCGGAGTTGAGCCCGAGCTGTGGAAGCACCGTCCGCTGGTATGGACTTGGGTGGATCCATGGTCCATAGAGGTAGTCGTATACTATTTTCGCCTCGTATGAGATTGTGTCTTGAATCATTATAAAGACTCTGGGATCTTTGCATGACATACAGTGCAGACTTTTTTCTATTTTCTTGGTTGTGAATCTGGCGACAAAACTCATCCTTCATTCGAAGACCTAGACGATACGTATATCATCATTCCATATTCATCAACGGCTTCTAGCCACTGGTCCACCCTGCGTTGCCTCTCGTCAACTTGGGGTTGATTGAAACCAGCAGGAGTTGGCCAGAGCTCGTCAATACGTAGGCCGCCGTCCGGCCAGTCTGCCAAGTAGGCATTGTAGGCTATCTGCCATTCTTGCCGAGATGAAATGGCCCACAGGTCTTTGGGTCCAGGGGCAAGTAGCCCTTGCAGCTCGACGCCGATAAATGTTGGCAATCCTTCTTCAGCTGAGAGGACGTTATCAAAAATGTACATGGCAAAAAGGGTTCGCCGTTTGGCCTCGGCCACGATCCAATCCTCCCACCGTGGACGTGCACGCTCCTGCTCGGCGATGCACATCAGACCACGTCGACTGCTGGCGCATGCAAGCTCTTGCAGGTTGATAATGGTGCTCCGAAAAGTCTGGTCCGCCGCCCGGCCGACTTTGAAGAACAAGACAATGGCATACAAGAGATATGCCTGCAATGCCGAGAGCGAACTGATGTCATCGTGTGTCGCACGCTGCTCGTATACTTTCTCCATGTCTCTCTGTAGCACATCCATCACCGCACTTTCACTCCCGGGCAGGATCTTTTCGCAGATACGGACCAAGCTCAGACAAGTTGACAACGGCGGCCGCGCGGCTGGTGATTCGATTTGTGAGGGATGTATGAAAGGCGGAGCTCCACGACCGCGCATCGCCTTTGAAGCATAGGACCCGAGAACTCTGCGCATGTAGGCTGTTATATTGGCTGGATACTTTTTCGTCTTTTGTCCGGGAATAGGCACAAACGTGTTCAACCACCGACTGGCAATTTCATCAACGTTTAATTGACAGGCGAGTGCGGCACCTCTAAAGTCAAGTGATGAAAAATCGTCCGAGATCTTGCTTGCTGACCTACGCCCTGAAATGTGGCTCTGAGAATCAAAGTCAGTACCATGAAGCGTGGCTGTTGTGGCCGTCATGGGACTACAATGGTCCGTTGCCGACGGGGCTGGCTGGCTAATAGAACCGAGAGTGTCCGGTTCAGAAAGAAGTCCGCGATCGATGGCCGTGATTCCGCTATGAGCTGATGCAACAGAGTAATTCGTACTATTTGTCGCGACAGGGGAAGACTGCTGATGTACTGCGTCCACCATCAGCTCTTCACGCTCGTTCTGCAATGGTTCTGGGCTTGGCTGCGTCTGTGGATAGTAACAAGACAGGCCTCGCAGGGCGCATCTCGAGCAAGTTCCAGCTTGGCGGTTGCATTTCGCCTTGGCTCTAGAGCACTGCTGGCAAGACTTTTGTCGAGAGCGCAGATACCTCGAACCTCTCATTGTGTCATAAAGTATTATTATTACCAGCAAGTGGTATACAGACGGAGAAGCCCTGCCAAAGCTTTGCCACACGCAGTATACATGGCAGAGATTTATTCCATAAGCGGTCCAACCTGCAGCGGCCTACTTCTTGGAATGCCAAAGGAAAGAGTGGAAAGCAAACGAGGTTAAAACTTAAAAAATGCACGTTCGGAGTTGAGGGACAAAGATACTCAGCTCCGTAGCTGCGGGAAGGAACTACCACGTTACAGAGCTAACACGCCAGCAACGCTAGCCCAAGACTGCTCTTGCCAAAAGGCAATTCAAACAACAATAAATATTGCCAAAAATCTTTAAATATTAACAAAGGAAAGCACGATGCAAGAATTTATAAAATATAAACCACGCGCCTGCCAAAAATACGACACCTGAGTGATTCGAACACTCGCTCCCGAAGGAAATGCCTAACACTATTCCTTAGATAACTGTCACCTCCCGAAGGAAATATGACGCTTCTTTTGTAAAATAGCAGGGCATCGCGTTAACCACTCCGCCAAAGTGCCTAACTGTTTTATGGAAGGCGCGCATTTATTATAGCTTAAGATATTTTTCGCACTAACGAATAAATTTATAATTATTTCCATTATATTTAATATTATTAATTCATTTAGATTTAACACAACGAGCTATTCTGCTTATGGTAAATTATATTATATATATTATTTTAAAAAAAAACTTCTTAAAATAAATAATTTAGCAATACATTATAGCAAGTTTATCATTTGCCTCTTCACTAACTAGGGGGTTTGCATATGGCTCTGGATTCCAGTTCCCTTTGCTTAGTGCTGTAAGTCACTGTCAAACAACAGGAAGACCTTAATACCAAACAAATACTGCGGTGACATTATTTGACATATCAGGCAACCACCACATATTTTGAAATTCAAGAATGGCAAGAACACAAATCAAAGTTGAGGCGTTCGAGTTTGAACAATTCAGATTACGAATCACGTGGCGATAGGCTGAAGTCGCACCGTTCGGGGATCAACGCTAAGAATTCTAGCGCAATTACCGGCGCGCGCGACCTTTTGGTCAATTAACGACAGCAAATTTGAAGTTCGCGACCAAAGACGTCAGGGTCGCGTAAGTCGGAAAGAGGTTGGAGCAAGTTCTTTGTTTTTTTGAATGGCATTTTGGCTTGCGATAACTATCTAACAACATTCTTCCATCATGGCATTGCTTAGCTTCCACTCGATATAATAACCGCATTCTTTTTGGGACAGAACCTTTGGCGCATAACCCATGTCTGTTGGCGCAATGGGCAAGAAGACCACAAAGACCTCGACACTGGGCGAGGGGTCCGATCAGCGGGTACAAGCTGCGAATGGAGCTTCCGAGTCGACGACCACTGGCAGCAGCAAGAAAGGCACCAACAAATCGTCCACCGCGTCTCAACCATCGACCTCGGCACTCGTCATCTGCAGAAACAAGTGCGTGCTACTGCTTTCCCATGCTCACTATGCCACCATCCCTTCTCGTGGCTTCAGACATTGTGTAAACAGACACTAATGCTGCCTTTTTCTTGCAGACATTGGAAATACATCTCATCGTTTCACGGACCATGGCTCCAGTTACCTCTGGAGGTCCTCGAGACCATCGCCAATGCCAATTATTACATGCCTCTGCCTCGGCCGGTCGACCCTTCCGTCTTTTACGACCTGGTCAAGATTCGAAAGCTCGTTGATAATGCCACGGACCTCGCAGTCCGAGCTGCCAATGGCGTCTCCTCGCCTGCCATGTCCAATTCGTCGGCCGGAGGAGGTACACATCAGATGCAGGCGCTCGGGCTCGGCTTTGCGAACAATGGGGGCATGAAATTAAGTCCCGAGAGGCGATTCAAGCTGCGCGAACAGGCAACACAAAAGTTGTCGCGGGCATATCATATCGATGAGATTGCGTCGAGCGTGGCCACCATGCAATCGACCTCGACTTTGGAAAATGTGGCCGGTCTGGTAATGCAGAGAGCGCCCGAGGACCCAGATGCCAACTATGTGCATTTCTTTCACGAAAAGATACCCAGTCGGCAACTTGCAGAATGTACTGATTTCCGCGCCCTGGACCTAATTATAAATCAACGTCACGGTGACTGTGAACCACTGAGAACTAGGGCTATAGTGCGCATGTTCAAGGACGACTTTGAAGGTGCTGCGCAGGATCTCACCCGTTCCCTGGCTGTCTATCGGACGTACAACAGCTCTTCCCTGCACCAACTTGCAAATGATTATGACAATATGGAATTGGAGCCCAGAACTACGCGGCGGCGGGACTTGCCACCGTTGGATGAGCGGGATCAGCCAAGGAGCACAGAGATCCAAGTCTTGTTCCAGCGCGCAGGTTGCTATCTGACCTTGGCCTGCAGCCACGTAGAGCAGTCGCTGCTGAAACGTACGTCACCCAGGAACGATGCTGCCGATGTAGCTTCGAATGAAACGACAACCATTAAAGATGCGTCGCTGCCATCTCCTACGATTGACTCCCTCTCCGCAGAGACGGGCCCTACCAAGCGAGAATTGGAGAACCGCAAGGCTGTCAGAATGTATGCCAAACGGGCACTGAGAGACTACATGGAGTACCTCAAATCTTTACAATATTCGCCTAATATGCCCATCGAATTATCAGATGAATTTACCAAGCTAGTCAATCAAGCCAATCAACGCAGTCGGAGACATCGCGTTGGAACCCAGGACCTATCGAGCCCAACGGACGGGTCAGAAGGTCATACGGTCTACTCGCTTCACCAGTTGTTTTCTGCGACGCCACCTGCAGATCTGCCCGCATATCCCTCCACAGATCTGGTCTCTGCCCGTGACTCCAACCCTGTGACAACAATGGAGTTTGTCACTTATCATCCCTTGCTTACAGATGCCCTTCATTCCTTGCTATTGTGTCATGCTCTAATTCAGACATCTGCAAAAGAGCTTCAAAGACATGCTTACATGGTTGCTCGCCTTGCTCGTTTGGCAGATGGCTACCCAGTCTTCCAAGCTAGCAGGTCTCCGGCCCGGGCCGATTGGATTGAAATCTTGCGTAGAAGTGAGAGCTGGCTCGATCTATGCTCGTCATGGGAGGCACTGTGCGCCCCAGCACCTCTTCTCACTACTTTGTCGCCAGGCGGCAATCTTTCCAGCGCTGCGGCAACAGCTAATGCGCTGGCCATCACAGGGGGGCAAAGTCCAACTGAAAGTGATGAACAAAGAACAGACCGACTCAAACACCAGGCGATTATTGAGGCCCTCGAGGATGAGCGCGTCAATGATGAGGCGAGCTTCAGAGCGTCCATCCTTGCACGTCAACGCAGAGCTGAAGCTGAGCAGGCCATTGCCTCTGGGGTGCCTGCAAATGGAAGCAGTGCCACCGCCAAGTCTCCATCCCTATCATCCCAGAAACGGTGGGCAGTGGACGACGGACGTGAGTACCCGATTCTCACAGAGAGAGCGGAGGCCGTCGCCCTCTGGGTTCGTGAAGCGCCTGCGGGATCTGGCGTTGGCGGCGGCAAGCGGAAGAAGAAGCCGGGATCAGCGAAGAAACCTGCATCGACGCCTGCTACCGACAGTGCTGAGAGCTTGGACGTAACCGCAGTGCGGTAAGATTCGTCGACTCACTGGAAACGGGAGTATAAACATGCACAAAAAACACACTGTAATCGTATCCTTGCGCAGTATTTCATAAAAAAGCATCTGTATCGATGTAGTTACTGCTTGGCGATCGATTGGCTCAGTACTATCATTGTTCCCGTCGAGCTGAATTTGCGCATAGCCGCCAAAATGCAACAGCAAAATCCTTGAGCGAATCGGCAAGTTTCCGATCAGCGATCACGACTGGATATTGTCCATACCCTCGGATGAGGCTCCCCGTCGCTCGCTATGTGCCACAGATACTACAGTAGTATTTGCGGCCCCGACGGTAGGTGCATTTTCTGGTAGTCACTGGTTCACGCGCTGGACTTGAATAGGCAACCAAGACCAAAGTGGTCGTCTGATTCCTGGCGCTGACCGGAAGAGTCCAACTTGGCTTGTATGACCGACATTCACCACCTGTCAAGGCGTAGATCTTCTGCTGAAATTACCATGGACGGATGGTGCGTTCCGCGCGCATAAATGTGCCACCATGACCAGAAAGTTCACCCAATGCCTCGTTCCGACACTGGATAGATAAGCAAAATGCAACTCATCTTGCACGTCTCACTGGAACCGAAATATCATGACATCACAACACTTCGGAAGGGGTCAGCCTATGGCGCTTGATGTGGGCATGAAGATAAAACTATAACTCGTGGCCGGCGCGGGAATCCGCCACCATGCTGGCTGAGCCATAGCAGTTAGTGCCAATATACTTAAGTGCGGCTCGTCTGTAGCCGCCTACCGACGCCCAGGTTACGATTCAGTTCATTTCGAGAGGTAATATATCTGAGGTTGCATGTGCTAAATCTGAAGGTGCCCCTACCCCAATTTCTCCAGTCGTGCGCTCTAATTTTGCGCATTATACTTTGGGGAACATATGTAACCTAGGTGGTAGACAGCCCGCTCTCCAATACCCCACGCACGGGGAAATATAGAATTACGGTATAATTCTGCACGCGAGCAAGAGACACGTCAGATGACCGCCTGACAAAAAAACCTAGACACGTGCGTCAAGTTTGGATAACCTCTCAATACAATACACAAGAAAGTCCATTGACGGGGTGTAAACTTGGATCCAGCTTCGTCAGCTCTCCGGGTAAAAAGGAAAATACGATATCAGAATCATGCCGCTCCAGCATCTTTCTGGGCCCGAGCTAGGACAAACGGAGACCGAGGTCATCTGATAAAACAATTAAGATTCTTTTGCCCTGGATGGTGGAGTAGTGGCTCAGGAGGTCAACTGGCTTGACTGGTGCTGAGAAACTGACGGCCAGGAGTCTGTGGAGTATCCCTGCCAGTCCGGGGTTGGTCTGTCGATCTTCCAACACTCCCTAATCTTGCAATGGTTGAAACAGATGATTTCTCCATGGCGATTCGCCCCAAGCCACGAGGGATTCCAGGCACAGCGTCTACTTCCAACAAGCGAAACATACTCTAGGGACCGACACCCGGTCCGGGGGGTGGCATTGCGATCCCGAACCGTCCTAGTCCGGGCCCTATGCCGCTTTCTTAGGTGATACTCGGCAGATGGCCTCCGTTCTGCCTTTGGTGTACCTGGAAATAAGCCTCCAATCAGATTGCAGCCCTACTAGCTGCTACTTGCCGCTTCTGGCAACCCCAATCTATCTGCCCAGGAGATCTGGCGACCCTTAATCAGCATTGACATCGCCGCGCCAAGGACTACCGTTTCTTCACCCCGGGTCAGCCTTTTTGCAGTGCCGGAGGCTCTTCATGTACGATTGACGCGTGCAAAATGGTCGCGCCACCTTGGGACAGACTCATCATTCCAAGACGCCGAGACATGTCGACGGGCCCACCTTCGCAGAGACCTGCGCCAGAGTGCCCCGTCGCTGGAATAGGCATGACGACGAACAGCAGTCTATCCGGCCCGCCATCCGGCGCAGGTTCCTCTCTTGATGGGGCCTCCTCAAGTCGTGGCGTGGTCATGAGGGTTGATTGATTGCTTTGCTTGACTTTTGGCTTTGCGGTGTCTGGCTCCCGATGTCCACTGTGGTAGACTGGTAGTCTTCCATCCGAAAGCCGGACTGGTTAAGAGATTTGCATCTCTAAAGGGGCACTTTGCACTTCTCTCGAGATATATATCTTGAGTCCTAGTGCCGTCCATCTCATCATTCCTTTCTGCTTGCTCAACCACACCACACTCCTTCTCATTCACTCCTTTCCCAGTTTCAAGTCATACAGAAGTTGACAGGCTCAACATGCAAGTTCACTCCAAGATCGCGGCCGCCTCGGCCCTCATTGCTGCCGTCAAGGCGCAGTCAGCTTGCACACTGACCACTGAGACTCACCCTTCTATGAGCTGGTCCAACTGTGACGCTTCGGGCTCTTGCACAACCACCGCTGGTTCCGTGACCGTCGATGCCAACTGGCGATGGACGCACACAGTCGATGGCTCGACCAACTGCTACAGCGGCAACGAGTGGGACGCTGCCCTCTGCCCTGACGCCGAGACATGCACTGCCAACTGCTGCTTGGACGGTGCCGAGTACTCGAATACCTATGGTGTCACCACGAGCGGTAATGCTATGAGCCTCACTTTTGTTACCGATGGCCAGTACAGCACCAACATTGGTAGCCGTCTCTACCTCATGGCAGACGATTCAACTTACCAGGGCTTTACTCTTCTTGGAAATGAGTTTACTTTTGATGTTGACGTCTCCAAGCTCGGGTAAGTAGTGAATGGACCGCGGAGTTATCGGAACAATTGTTGACTTGAAATCAAGATGCGGCTTGAACGGTGCCGTCTACTTTGTGTCCATGGACTTGGACGGTGGTTCCAGCGCTTTCCCATCCAACACTGCTGGTGCCAAGTACGGAACTGGTTACTGTGACTCGCAGTGCCCCAGTGATGTCAAGTTCATTGACGGAGTTGTAAGCGCGAACTAATCCAAAGAATCAAAAATACAGTTGCTAACATTTTGCAGGCCAACTCTGATGGCTGGGAACCTTCATCCAACGACGAAAACGCCGGAACTGGTTCCAAGGGTGCTTGCTGTGCTGAGATGGATATCTGGGAGGCCAACAGCATCTCGACTGCCTACACTCCCCACCCCTGCACCAACAGCGCCTACCACTCGTGCGAGGGCGACGCCTGCGGTGGAACCTACTCCTCCGACCGATACGCCGGTGACTGCGACCCTGATGGCTGCGACTTCAACAGCTACCGCCAGGGCAACGAGACCTTTTACGGTCCCGGCTCGAGCTTCACCCTCGACACGACCCAGAAGCTCACCATTGTCACCCAGTTCCTGACTGACGACTCTGGTTCCCTGAGCGAGATCAAGCGCTTCTACGTCCAGGACGGCGTCGTCATCCCCAACTCCGAGTCGAGCATCGGTGGCGTCACCGGAAACTCCATCACCACCGACTACTGTACTGCTCAGAAGACGGCCTTTGGCGACCAGGACATTTTCGCCAAGCGCGGTGGACTGGCCCAGATGGGTGCCGCCCTCGCCGAGCCCATGGTCCTGGTCATGTCTCTCTGGGACGACGTGAGTTGCCTCATTTGTTGATATTCCTGGTTGCTTTGCTTGCTCTACCATACTGACATGTATTACCCCTTTAGCACGCCGCCAACATGCTCTGGCTCGACTCTACCTACCCCGTTGACTCCACCGCCGACGGTGCTGCTCGTGGTACCTGCGCCACCACCTCGGGTGTCCCCAGCGATGTCGAGGCCAACCAGGCCTCTTCGACCGTCACCTACTCCAACATCAAGTTTGGCCCCATTGGCTCGACTTTTGCGAGGTGAGTAAAAACGTATAACCCTGTCTATGGAGATGATTACTTTTGTACAAGTCAATGCTAATATCAAACGTGCAGCTCCTAAATGACCCCGGCAACTCTGGGCTATAGAAAGTGATCAGAAGACTCTATAGATGACTCGATCAGTATTTCGCACAGACTTTTGCTCCTCGAGCTTGGAGTAGAATGGAGGCTCGTGGTGTAGACGAGACACAGACACGGGCTAGAGCCTAGAAAAAGACCATATGCGGAGACCCGGCAGTCGCATAGATCGAAATGAAATAAAACGGTGTGGAATAGGTTGGATTTTCGTGTATATACTGTGGGGACACTTTTCTTTGATCTGAGCCTTGAGATCCTGGGTTTGTGTCTTTCATTTCTTTTCCCTCTCTTCCCGATTCGAATTGTACATACATTTCTGATGCTGAATATATGAACACATTTTTCCTCAAATATCTGTCTTCGATGAGCCTTGCTGCATTCATAGTGTCATGCCGTAGTTTTCAATCGTCCAGTACAACTCCGAAAAGACTTGCCACCATGATCTCACAGTCTCGCCTTTTCCTCCCGGGCAGCTTTGACAACGACACCATTGGTACCCTGTCGCGCGCGGTCCCGCAGCACTCTTCGGAGAATCTTGCCGCTCGCGCTCTTGGGGATCTCGTCGGTGAACTCGATCTCCTTGACCCACTTGTGCCGAACCTTGTGCTCTTCGACATATCTGATGATATCGGCCCCTAGAGCCCGGAGATGACCTTGTCCGGTCTGGTTTTGCGGCTGCTGCTGCTGCTTGGCCACAATATACGCCTTGGGCCGCTCGCCCGCCCGGTCGTCGGGCACGCCCAAGACGGCGCAGTCCTCGACGGCCGCGTGGCCCAGCAGCAGGTCCTCGAGCTCGGCCGGCGCCACCTGGATCCCTTTCACCTTGATCATCTCCTTGATGCGGTCGGTTATGGTGATGAAGCCGTCGGCGTCCACGACGCCTTGGTCCCCCGTGCGCAGCCATCCGCCGGGCAAAAACGTGGCCCGCGTCGCCGCGTCATTGTTGAGGTAGCCCATGACGATCTGGGGTCCGCGGGCGAGGATCTCGCCGGGCTCGCCGACGTCGGCTTCGGATTGGGTGGTGGTACCCTCGTCGTCGCTGTCGCTGTCGCGGAGGATGCGCACCTCAGTGCTCGCGACAATCTTGCCCACCTTGTGCGCGTACCGCCAGTCGTAGGCGTCGGGCGGGTGCGCCGTGATGCACGAGCACGACTCGGTCATGCCGTACCCTTGCTTGAACCCGGTGCCGGGAAAACGCTGCTGCAGCAGCTGCAATATCTCCTCGGACACGGGCGCCGCGCCGCTCGAGAAGCGGCGGATGCAGCTCAGGTCGTACCGCTGGACTACGGGGTCGCGCACCAGCCGGATCAGCAGCGGGGGCACCAGCAGGAGCTCGGCGATTTGATACCGCACCACGGCGTCTAGCATGGCTTCCATGGAAAACTCGGGCAGCATAATGACCTCGGCGTTCATGAAGACGGGGAGGTGTAGACTGTGCACGAGACCCGTGATGTGAAACAGTGGCAGAGCACCCAATGATTTGCGCCGTGGCTCCTCGGGCGTCAGCTGCTGGATTTGTAGAGCCTGGGCAATGACGTTTTGGTGTGAGATCATGACCTGTCATGAGGCGTAAATGTCAGCATACTTGTACATATTTCTTTCTATAGTCCCCCTTTTGAATAGATGGATTCTTACGGCTTTCGGCAGTCCTGTGGTACCAGAAGAAAAGCTCAGAAATCCACAGAGATCCCCATTCTTCTTGCCCGGAGGAAGTTTGTACGCCGCGACCTGACCCTGTCCTCCATAAGACTTGCCAATATCAATGAGCTCTTGCACCGTCGTATACCCATCCAGGGAACCCTCGAGCAGAAAGATGCGAGACTGTGGGATTCCCGCGTTCTTGGCCGCTTGCGAGGCCACCGCAATGGACGAAGGGTGAGTGGCGAGGAATTTGGCATTGGCCGTCTTTAGGGCATAGGTCATTTCTTCCACATTGTATGCTGGTGAGGCTCCAGACACGATACCGCCTGTCGTATAGTTGTCAGCGGAGGCTTTTTCATGGACTCATAATACCCTTTCAATCTCTCGTACCTAGACGTATGGCTGCAAACAAGGTGACGGGATACCAGATCGAGTTCCTGCTAAACAAAGATATTGTGTCTCCAGTTTGAAAGCCATATTGCTTGGCGAGGGCCGTCGATATAAAGGTAGCGGCTTGCTTGACTTCTTTCCACGAGACACGCTTCTCGGTCGATGCATCCAAATAGCCGGCCAGCTCTTCCTCGGGGACATTATTGAGTGGCGAGTAACGAGACGTTTCCCCAAATAGCCACTCAAAGATTGTAATCTCGGTGGGCAGATCAATGTCCGGATGCTGGCTCTTGAAGATGGTCATTTTTGATAAGCTCTATGTACTCGTCGTCTGTAGAAAATCGAATTCTTCTGGTAACTTCACCAACACTTTGAAACGGTCGTCTTCTTCCAGAGGTCAGCCTCTCAGCGCGATCCCCTCACTTATAACCCTGCCGTTTCCCCGCATAACACTTACTGCCGAGGCTGCGGTGCGATGCAGTGCAATGCAAATCATGTCTCAATTGCAAGTCATCATTTTGGGGGCACTCTGAGGAATTAAACTTACTATTTCCGGGTCATGGTACGGGGCCCTGGCATTGATGTAGATGCAACACCAAGTTGCATGCATATATGTATTTGAGTATACCGACCCACTTTGCAAACACCTGAATTGCTTGATGCTCGTACATTGGCAACCCGTGTATCATTTGGTTCATTTTGTATATGAAACCTACAATGTTCCCTCGTGGCCACAATTGTTCAATCGGTCGTCCAATACTTTGCCCCCCACTTGGTATCATTCTGTCGTGCAATTCGGTGTCATGTCGAGAGCAACTGGAGTGCAGCACAATCGCTTGTTGCCAAGTGTCCTCGAAATTGCCGCTTAATTCATTTCAGCCCAGTGTCTCCCCGTTGCCATGGTATTCTGCAGATGGGGATACATATGTTGGCACCAGAGACACCTTACTCGCCCCATGAATCGTGTGGGCGGGTCGTCGACTTTCCTGCGGATTGCCTTTGCTCCTCTCATGAAAGCACGTGTAGACGTGATCAGTTTGCCTCGTAGAAGGCGACCATCCCACACGTCCAAGTCAATAAGTATGCTGTTTCAACCCACCGACAGCCCATGGACCACTCAAACCGCGTCACATCATAAAAACATCTTGGGGCCATCAATGGTACAAAATCAAGGTCAGCAACTGGATTATCGTATCCTATCTACCTACAGTACAAGTCGGAAGTCGTCGTCATTATGATGCCCTAGACTCCATGCACTCATGCTAATCATCCCCGTTCGCCGGATAACATCTTGATCTATAAGAAAATCGCGTATGGAAAGATTCGCATGCGGGTGGTATAAATTTTTCAGGATTGTCGGGTGGTCGTAGCCGTGATTTACAGAGTCTCCAATTTGTCGAGGATGGAGCGGGTGAACTGGTGAGTGGTGGCGTCACCACCCATGTCGCGGGTGCGGGTCTTGCTACAGAGATTGTCAGTTCTACCAGAAACACTCATCACAAAAGATCTATCACGGGGTGGTTGCTGCACTTACCCCTCGGCAATAACGTCGTAGACGGCCTTGGAGATGCGGTTGGCGTGCTCGTCGAGGCCGAGGTGGCGCAGGAGCATGGAGCCAGACAGGAGCAGAGCAGTAGGGTTGGCCTGGTCCTTGCCCTTGATGTCGAGACCGACGTGACGGCAACCGGGCTCAAAGACGGCAACATCGCGACCCATGTTGCAGCCAGGGACGATACCGGGGCCACCAACCAGGGCAGCACCAATGTTGGACAGGATACCACCGTACAGGTTGGGCATGACCATGACGTCAAACTGCTGGGGCTTGGAGACACACTGCATGCTGGCGTTGTCGACAATCATGTCGTTGTACTCGATGCCGGGGAACTCGAGGGAGACCTCCTTGCAGGTGTTGCGGAAGAGACCATCGGCCAGCTTCATGATGTTGGCCTTGTGGATGCAGGTAACCTTCTTGCGGCCGTTGGCCTTGGCGAAAGAAAAGGCAAACTTGGCGATTCTCTCCGACTTGGGGTGGGTGATGATCTTGAGCGACTCAACGACGCCGGGCACGCTCTGGTGCTCGAGACCGCTGTACTCTCCCTCGGTGTTCTCACGGATGATGCACAGGTCAACGTTCTTGTGTCTAGTCTCGTAGCCGGGGATGTTCTTGATCAGGACAATGGAGGCGTAAATGTCGAGCTCCTGGCGCATGGCGACGTTGAAGCTGGAGTGGCCGGAGCGCTCCATGGGAGTGTGCAGGATACCCTTGAGACCGAGCTTGTTGCGCTTCAGGGAGGAGACGGACTCTCTGAAGAGAGCGTCGGCGCTGCCAGGAGTTCCAGAGTCGACACCAGTGACATCAATCTGCTCCCAGTCGATGGGGACGTTGTCGGCCTTGAAGATGGTCTTGACGCTCTCGGCGACCTCGGCACCGATACCATCACCGGGGATGAGGGTGACAGTGTACTTGCTGCCAAACTTGGTCGGCCTGAAGAGGTCGGACTCGACGGTGGCGTATGATCGAGCAGCCATGTGAGGCTGCTGGCGGGCGGCCTGTCGCGCCAGGCGCTGTGGAAAGCAGAAAAAAACATCGTGAGCTATTTATCCCGGCATGTGACGGCGGCAGTTTTTTTAAGGCCTGCCTGCATCGCTTTGGAGGAGCTGGGCCGTAGCAAGTAGACGGCAGCAGCAGTGGCAGTGATGTGAGCTTACCTGGGCAGCACGAGCAGAAGTTCGCGATAGCATCTTGCCGACTTAAATTTTTGTGGTTACTTTAGGAGAGTAATAGGATGCTGGGTCGCAAGAGTGGGTGACGAGAAAGGTCAAATCGGCGGCGAGAGAAAGTAACTTGGGGAATGGAACTCAATTCTCACAGGTCCCAAATAGCGCGCATGCAAAACAAAGATTAGATCAAATCGGCAAGTAGAGGTGGGAAGCGTTCGACCGAAAAGTCCCGAGCGGAATAGTGGGCATCCACTAGCTGCGCTAGGCTTGGCCATTGCTTCATTCGCCAAACGGGGGGGAAGGCGGCTGCTGGGTTCCAGTGGTTCCAGGCTCGGATTTCAGCCGTAGAAAGGTTATCCAGGTAATAACTGTAGTCACGACATTGCGACTATATCTCGCAAGCACTCACGTTCACACAAGGTCTGTCACATCTCGAACCCAATGGCAAGAATTCAAGTTAGGAACAAGCCCAATTGTCTTTGCAACACTCAATCTTTCATCGGAGAAGACTTTGTCCAGCCATGTGTCTACGAGTACCTGGCAGACATCCTGGTTAGATCAAATCGATAACACCTGTGGGTGGCGCCGATAAGTGTGGGAAATTGATGGGGACTTAGTGTATTTAGTATAAATGAACGGATCTGGCTATATGGGTTTAGTTAAATAAAATGCACAAGACCTAATTGCCTCCTACAGCCTACCGGAAATAGCCGTTAAGCCGGAGGTCCCGGGGTTTGATGCTTTTATCCGTTAAAACGAGAGTTATACCTATTATTTTAATTAAAGTTAACTTTTTATACGCCTTTTATAACGAGCGATTTAATCGAAATAAAAGGATAAGCCCTATTACGATAATTTATAATATAATTTATAATTAAATAGTAATAATTATTTTTATAATTAAATTATAATTTATTATACCTAATAAATATACGAAATGCTTAAAGTTTTTGGGTCGCATCGCTTTTATAAGCTTATTAACGGCGTTTTCCGTAAATATAATTTTTTTAATTAAAATATTCCTAGCAAAAACTTTTTATTAAATATAATAAAAATACCTTTTAACGTGCTTTTTCATAAGTATGCTAATTTGGGCTTTTATTTACGCTTTTGCGTTTATATTATTAATTAATAAAGGAATCGCCTTTTAAAATATTATTTTTAATTTTTTTAATAAGTTCCTAATAAATGCGGCTTTACGAGCGCTTTTATTAATAGCGTAATATTTAGCTTTTATAATAAATTAAATAACTATGTTTTACAGCTTTAAATTTTAGCTTATTAAGGAGCCCGCTATAAACGTTACCTATTTAAACGTGGATTTAAAGGTTAATTTATCGTTTGCAAAATTAGCGTTAATATAAATATATAATCCTAATTCCTTATATTTAATATAGCGATAAAATCGGGTATATTTTATTTTTTTATACGGGTGCCTTAAAGGTATTATAATACCTTATTTAAATGCTTAATATAATTAGGAAACGGGTTATTTATAAAGCGAATTTATATTTTATTAAAATATGCTATATTTGCGCGTAATTTAATTATAGCGTAATTCGTTTTCCCGAGCTTTTTAAAATATTAATTTTTAGATTCCTAATTAACGTAGCCTTTAAATTTATAAATTATTATTATTAATCCCGGATTAATAAGAATAATAGTATTTTTAATATTTTAGCATCCGAGTTTTTTAAATATTTAATTTAAATATTTATTTTATAATAATATAATATTATTATTTTCCTTTTAAATAATACGTATTTTTAAATATTATTTAGCGGTATTTAGGTATTATAATTTTAATTATTTATTTAGCTATTAAATTAATTTTTCGATAGCTTTAGTATTCGTATATATAATTATAAAATCGTTTATATAAAAAGTTAATACCGTTTTATTAGCTTTATTTTAGTAAATAATATTATCGGTTTTTAATTTTATAAAGCCTAGCTTTTTTAGTTTCTCCCTGATTTTTTGTTGCTATTCGAAGCCGCTTTGCTTTAAGCCGTATAAAGGGCGTAATAGCCTAATTATATTACTAAAAATATAATTATATTATTATATAATATTAAGGTATTAAAATATAAATTTACTTAAGTATAAGAATTAGCGTATATAGATTTTTTTATTAAGCCGGCCTAATAAATAGGCTATAATAAAATCGATTTAAAAGATTTTTTAACCTTTAATTATAGCTATTACGATTAAAACGCGGATGCTTATTTATTTAGCTATATTAGCAAAAATTTCCTTATAATTAATTCCGAGGGTTTAAATAAAGCCCTAAATTATAAGGCGTGCCTTTTATTTATTTATATTACCGGTAAAATTATATTTAGTTTTATATATTTATTTAAATTTAATTAATAGCTTTTGCTTTAATTTAAAGTTATTATAATCGAGGAATTCGAACGTTCCTTTTTTAAATAGCTTAATAATTTTTTTTATTATAGCTTATTGCTAATTAAGCCATTTTTGTATATTTTTTGCTTAATTAATCGATAATAAATTAAGGTTATATTTAATAATTAGCATTAAATATTCGTTTTATATTTATTCGAATAAATTATTATTAATTAATAATGGATAATTATATAAGCCTTTATTTAGCGCAATTAATAGCGTATTTTTAAAGCTTGGATCTTTTTTATCGTCTTAATTATAGTCCCGTAAAATAATTAAAGCGTAGTAATTATTTTTTATGGTTATATTTATATATACGTAGGCATACCCATTTAAGCTTTAACGTATTATAGCATAATTATAACTATTATTTATATATATTATAGTATATTTAATTATATTTTGCCGTATAGTTATATATATTTAAAGGAAACCGGCTTTAAATCGCCGCGCCTTTTATTTTTATTTTTTAGCTATATTCGGATTATAAGGTTTTATATAGTAAGTTAGCTTTAAAATCTTATATTGCAGCTTATTTTAAACGTGTTACGGGAGTGATTTAATTATTTTTAACGGATCGGGCTAATTAGCGCCTTTATTAAGGTTTTTATAAAATATAATATAAAAAGTTATAATAAAGCGTATTATATTTAATATATATACCTCGTATAGGTATTCCTTAGCGTAATTTATAAATATGCCTTTTAGCGCTTTTGCCTATAATTTTTTAGTTTGTATTTTGTTTTTTTTTTAAAATATATATAAAAATACGCGATTTAAGGATTTTAAAGTGTTTAATTAATAAGCGATTAAATATATTTTATAGCTAGAAGTTATTTTTTTAGCGTTATTAAAGAGTAATTAATTCTTTTTTAATAGGTATTATACGGTTTAAAACGATAATTTATATTTTATAAATTTTATCCTAAAATACCGTAAAAATATTTATTTAAATATAAATAACGCACGTATTATTTTATAATACCTTAATCGCGCGTTTAACGGTATCGTTTTAATATTAATTATTCGGTATTAATATAATTAATTCGATACCTTTTTATTATGCGTAATTATTAAAAAAGCCACCGTTAAAATTATTAATTTTATTAATGCGAATTGCTTTAATTTAGCGCTTTTTTTTCCCGAGCTCGTATTATAGCTAAGCGATATATTTAAAAAAATCGCTTTATAAAATTTTTTTAAATAAAATATCGATAAAATATAATTTTATAATTTTGCGGCATTTAATTAATGCAAAATAACGATTATTATTTAAATTAATAGGTTTAATTTTTTTAATATTAGCTTATAATAAAATCGCCGCGAAATTTGCGCAAATGCGCATTAAATTTATTAAATCGATCCGAATACTCTTAGCTTTATTATATATATCGCATATTAATATAAAAATGCTATTTAGATTTAGATTAATGCCCTTAATAGCTTTAATCGTTTTAATTAAACGTTTTTTATTTAGATAACCTAATCGACGATGCTATAAAGTTATTTATTTAATTAACGGCTTTATTAATCCGTTTAATGCTATTAAAGCTTATATATAAAGTAATTCCTTTTGCCTATATAGCTATAAAAACCACCTTTTTTTAATTATATTAATAATAATTAACATTTTATTATTAGGCGTTTTAATAAAATTATTATAAATTTTAAATTTAGCCTTATATAATTTATTATTAAAAATTACTTTTAATAAGAAATTTTTAATATAATAATATTTTTTAAGCGTTAATTTCTAGCGCTCGCCTTTAAAGCTACGCTATATAATTAATATTTAGCTATATTTTATTAAATATATTATACCGTTCCTAATTATAATAGGTAACCGATTATATTTATTTAGTTTAATAACTAATCCAGCGATAAAATTAGCTTTATCGTTTATAATATAAATATTAACGCTTATATTTAATAGCTATCGTTTACGCAAATCTAACGCTTAGGTAGCTATTAAAATAAGGAAATTATAATGGTTCGTTTTATTTTATATATATAAATTATATTATTTAACAGGTTTATAGCGCTTATTATTAAGCGTAGCTTATAATTATTTAATTGCGCCGGAAGCGACCCGTATATAGTAATTATAAATTATTTTTTATTTTTTTTAATTTTTATCCTAATTAAAAAGTTTTATAATTTTAACGCTTTTAAATTAGTAAAAGGAATTATTATTTATTATAATTAATAATAATTATTAAAAGCCCCGGAATACACCTGCAAACGCGCCTCCCCGGCCCCGGCTACGACCCGTACCGCGCCTATAGTAACTGTTTTTATTTGCGCTTAATCGCATAATTGCGTTTAATTACGTAAATAATTATATTAATTGCGTAGAATTAGAATTTTATTCGTTTGCAGCTTTTTTATCGCGTTTTTTGGATTTGCAATTAATTCGCCGATAACCTTTTTTACTATAATACTAATATTCGCCGTTAATTTAACCGTTGCCATTAATAAATAGTAAATTAGCGTTATTTTTATTATTAATTGCTATTTTGCTTATAAATTTAATTATAAAAAATTGCTAAAATTATATAAGTCCTAGTATAACGCCTTTTAGGAGGATAGCTAATTAATTTTTTTTTCGTTTTATTTACTTTAAAGCCTTATTTTTAATAGCTCTTAAATATAATTAAATTTAATTATTTAAAATAAAGCGTTAATTATTAGCATTATAGCTTTTTTATATATAATAATTTTATTCGGTATTAAATTTAGCTAGGTTTTTATTATTATAATCGAATTTATGCAATTTTTTTAATAATTTTTATCTTTTTTCGATAATAATAAAATTAAATTAACGGCGGAAAGCATTTTTTATTTTTATGCTTATTAAATAATATTTTATAATTATTAATAGCGTCCTATCGTTAATTATAGCTAAAATTATAATAATAATAAGCTTTTTATTTAAAAGGTAAATAGGGGTTTTTGCGATCTATTTAACGGCCTATTTATTAAGCTTAAGCAATGCTATATAAACGCGATAATTAAAGGTTCTTGCTAAAAATTTTAATTTATCGATTTTAAATTTAAAATCTTTTAAGCGAAGAATTAATATAATTAAAATTTGCTTTAATATATTATAATTAATTATATTAGCGGCTGCTTATTTTATATTTTTAGCTATAGCTTTTATAGCACCCGCTATAATTATATATTTTATAGCGCTTTAGCCAGCCTTATTAGCGATCGCCTAAGCAATTATTATAACGCTTTAATTATTTTTAATTAAAGTGCCTTAACTAGCAATATAAAATTCTAAATAACCTTTAATGCCAAATGCTATATTATAATAAAAAAAGCTATTCGTAATATTTTTTATATTAATTATAGTGCTATTATATAGGAAATTAATAGGGATTTAATATATTTAATATAAATAAACGGATCTAGCTATATAGGTTTAATTAAATAAAATGCACAAAACCTAATTGCCTCCCACAGCTTATCGGAAATAGCCGTTAAGCCGGAGATCCCGGGGTCTGATGCTTTTATCCGTTAAAACGAGAGTTGTACCCATTACTTTAGTTAAAGTCAACTTTCCACAATAAGAACCATCGGACCTAGATGTAGTACCTCATGTCAACAAGGGTAAAAGTACTCAAGTTCCACCCAGGCCTCAAGACACAGGACGTTCATGACCAATCTCCAAATTAGACCGTTGGATCTCGTGCAACCGAAATGCTACAATCATAGCATCATGAGATGTGTTTACATGTTGTACAATTTGCTCCATATATTAACATGAAGACCGAGTGGGTATCTCTTGGTATAGTACAGTGATTTTCTCAAGTCCATCGGGAGCAAAAATCCGTCAATGAATAGCACCAATCGCGGGTTTGCGCCAAAATTGGATTTTATATGTCATACAACATCAAGGCTCGGCCTCGAACTTTTGTGGGATGAGCGCGTCGGCCATGCTGATGGAGCCTTCCATATTTTCCTTGTGGAATAGGAAAAGACCTTGGATGGCAGCCGTAGATGTCCTCTGAGGCTGCTCTCCATCTTTGGCCTCGGCAAACAGTCCAAGTGCATCCAGTTTGGCCAGAAAACGCTCTCTTCCTGTACCATCCTGATCGACATCGCCATAAAAGTTATCCCACATATGGGCTGCCTGAAGCCGAGTTGCCTCCCCGATCCGTATCAGCATATCTACACGACCTGGTCGTATCAGGGCCGGATCCAAAAGCTCAATGTGATTTGTGGTCAGGAAAGCAATCCGCTCCTCGCTGGCCGACAAACCGTCCAAGGCATTCAACAAGCCAGAGAATGTGACCGTGGGGCCGTTGTAACCATCGGAGCCACGCTTGGTACGGTTGATAAAGGCCGAGTCGACATCCTCGAGTAGCAATATTGTCCTCTCCGGGAGTTTGGTGAGCAAGAACGCAAGCTTGTCATCAGTGACGCCGAGTTCGCTTAGATTGACCATGGCCACACTGTAATCAAGCTCTCCTGCCAGTGCCTGAATAAAAGAACTCTTTCCGCTTCCTGGCGGTCCGTGTAGCAGATAGCCTCTTCGGTATGGGATTCCCCTATTGATATACCACTGTTGTCTTTCCAAGAAATCCTTGACATCACCAACGATGCCTTCCTTGATGCCCTCATCCAGGACCACGCTGGACAGCGGCCGCTTCCTCTTGGGCTCGCCGAGGGGTACCCAGTCAAAATTGCGGACAGAATATACCGTGGTCTTTCCCTCATTGGCCTGCATCGCAATCTCACGCGCCTCGGTGAAGATGTCCTCGAAAATGTGGCGATGCGCATATAGCGTCGTGAGCTCGACGGTCTCGTGGGGCTCGCCAGTGTTAAGGTTCGAGGTCGACTGCTTCTCCCTGTTCACGGAGATGTAGGCATGTTTGTGTTTGACAATGTGTCTGCCATAGCCGGGCTGTAGAAAGAAGCTGGCACGAGTCGGGCCATTGGGTGTCGTCGTGGTTGCAGTCGTCACGGCGAGCTTGTTGATTCGCGTCAGTCGCTTCTCGAGAAACGACGTGTACTCGCGCGGCTGCGAGAGCCATGCAAGAATCCAGGGGTATGCTGGGTCCTTTTTGCTGATTTCGACATTGACAATGAGCCGCCTCCTGATCATGCCGGCACTTGCAATCGCGCCTTTGCGGGCCATGGCCAGCGCCGCGCCGAGCGACGCCAGGCCGAAGCCTCCAGCAAAGACTGGGTTGTCAAGCAAGGCATTGAGATTGAGGAGCGAGGTTGTTGGCGAAGCTTCAGACATGGCCGGGCATCGCTGCTGGCCAGTTGCGCGTCGAAACGTTTCTAGGAGCTGCGGGTAGAGGGAAGCTTGACTGCAAATGAGCCGCTGCAAGCTATCCAAGAGGTTGCTGAAAAATTCCGCCGATTGCGGTGACGTCGCACCTTGCACGCGCGCCTTTCCGTTCGCTGTGGATCCCTGTCCGGCATTAATTCCGGCGCCCTTCTCTCTCGACCATACGCATCTCTTTGTAAGCAAGAAGCAAATGTATCACTGATCATTTATTTCTGATACTCTGTAGTCGGATAGGACTTAAGGTGCCGCATATAATCTAGACTGGTAGTTTGCATCAGTTCTATGTTGAAATAGTGTTAGCATCGTTTGGTTAGTTCTCAGGAAATAAACAGAAGAAGAAAAAAAAAACCTGAAGAATAATCGAGCCACTCATTGCTGTGAGTGCTCCTGCTATTTTATATGGTAGAGATTGCAAATTACAATCCATGATATTCAGAATTAAATCTACAAAGACATTGTTGGTGATGTATCTACATTGAGCCGCGGGTGACAGATTGTGCATTAGCAGGGACCATCGCGATCTTCATTTCTGCATGCCAAACATGCATTATCTTTGGAACCTTGACCGAATACAGTGCTGACAGTTGTTGGTCATTTGCCGAAACAAAGCCTATCCTTGAATGAAATTGATACCTAATCACACTTGCGAGATCTAGTAGAGCACAAGGGATCAAATTGACCCATTACTAGGTATATTTCAGTCTGACTGACTAATTCTACAATGAGTGATCACAAAGTCTCAGCTTCACACACCAAAAATAAAGGAGCAGTGTATCTTCATGATGCTGGACCCCGCCTAAGTGAATCAATGCCTCGGGTTGGCGAGTCTGCGTCCCTTGTTGAGCCAGTCGGCAACCTTGCCGTGTTCGGCCGTCGTGTTTGTTCACTAATCGGTTTCGGCACGGGTGCGGCGCAGGCAAGGCACCACACGGCAAACCAACAGCACCGGTAGTGCTGTGTAAGATGCTGATAACATTGCTTGAAAAATCAACTCAGGCCGAAGTATAAGGGGTATCAAGAAATAAATTTACTACATGTTCTACCAGAAAACCTTAGCCTGACTCATCATGTTATGATTATCAAGGTCACTAACACTTGTTCGTCTTATCATCAGACTATTTAGGAACCACGACACGGCTTTTATACATTCATTCGAACCGCGAGCCTTGTCCTTTTCTGGCCTTGGACTAGAGCACGCAATATCGACTCTCCAATCCTTACAAATTGAGGCGACCCCGTGCAGTTCGTGGATTGACATGCGCAGTATATAATCTTCAGGGGCACCTAGTATCTATATCTTCCTTCGTCTCGGCGGATACATTTGCCATCACAAAGACAACACATGGTAGTATCAGCAATCATGGACGCACAAGAAAAGGAGCGTCCGGCAGGTGACACCTCGAATGAAGGCAATGTCGCTCATGACGTCGAGTCCAACATCAACCCAGGTGGAACCTCGGACCTGGAATGGAAGAATGATAGGCATAACCCTTACAATTGGCCAAAGGCAAAGAAATATGTACAGCTTATGACCATCATGTCGATTGCATTCACCTGGTAAGCAAATAATTTTCTTCCACTCTTCACTATCATGACGGAGCATACTAAAAACTCGGCTCAACAGCTCCCTCGGCACCTCAATCATCAGTCCTGCGCACACTTCCCTCATGACGGAATTCGAAATCTCGAGCACTGCAGCCTTTTTACCATTGTCACTCTATACATTTGCCCTGGGACTCGGCCCTGTCCTGGGCGGTCCCCTGTCGGAAGTTGCGGGCAGACAGGCAGTTTTTGCCATGGCAGTCGTGCTAGGAGGGCTCTTTGCCATGGGGTCTGGACTGACCAACAGCTTTGCCGGGTTATGTGTGATGCGGTTCCTATCGGGCTTCGTTTATGGACCTAGTCTCTCTATTGGATCCGGAGTACTTCAGGAAACGTATCTACCAATCGAACGAGGTCTACCTTCCGCAATCTACATCTTGAGCCCCTTTCTGGGTCCTGGTCTAGGGTATGTTTCACCATCGACTTTTGTCAGGTGTCCCAAGAGAAAAAAGACTCACATTGTTATAGCCCGGTCCTCGGAGTCTTCTTAGTTGCCAGGAAAAGTTGGCGTTGGACACAGTACACAATAGCATTGTTTTCGGCTTGGAGTGCCGTCTGGATGCTCTTTTCGAGAGAATCCTATCATCCTGTCATCAAGCGGAGAAGAATGAAGCAGCTGGGCCTCGACACTCCTGCACGACCGCCGCTATCGAAAGCATTGCACAAGTTTCTGACTGTCGACCTGTTGCGGCCCGTCCACATGCTCCTCACTGAGCCAATTGTCATGTTTATCTGCCTTTACATTGCTTGTGTTTTCGGCACATTGTACATGTTCTTTGGAACGTTCTTTTACATCTTTCAGACTACATGTAAGTGGAAATGCCCACCAGTCAATCCTGTCGCTTGCAGCCATAAATATTGTTGCGAGAATCGTGGTCGATAAAGTCTTTTGGAATTAACTTGCCTTTATACGCTAGACCACTACACTTTAATCCAATGCGGTCTCGTATTTCTCGCTATTGCGGTGGGCTGCTTGGTCGGCTTTTTCCTCATTGGCATCTCCGACAAACTGCTCTACCAGCCCAAGGCGACCAAGTTCCCACTTCACCAGATACCTGCCGAGTATCGTCTCTACCCGGCCATGGCCGGCAGTTTCGTACTCCCCGTCAGCTTGTTTTGGTTCGGCTGGACGGTACAGAAAGGCGTCAATCCTGCAGCACCGATTGTCGCGATTGTGCTCTTTGGCATAGGGAACATTGGGCTGTTCATTAGTTGTATGCAATATGGTGAGTGCTCTATCCATGAAGCCTTGAAATCTGATGTTCGGTATCTAAAACATCATTGCTGATATTGGAGTAGTAAGCTTTCTGGCCTGGCAGCTCTCATCCCCCGCTAGAAACCTCCAGACAATCTCTTCGCCTTCTTTTCAAATCATCAAAGACAAGAAATACACAATCAAATCTCCTCAACCCCTGTAGACAGACTCATGACTGATGAATTTCTTATTTGCAGATTGGTGACGCTTACCACTCCAGCAATGTGGCGAGCGCCTCGAGCGCCAACAGTTTGGCGAGATACACTTTTGCGGCTGCCTTTCCATTCTTCTCTATCCAAATGTACACTGCGCTGGGTACGGGCTGGGCCTCAAGTGTGCTGGGATTCCTGTCGGTCGCATTGCTGCCAGTCCCATGGATCTTGTTCAAGTACGGGCACAGGATAAGAGCAATGAGCAAGTACGAGACAGCCAGCTATTAGCCAGATATGGGCTTTCTGGTGAATTGAGGCGTGGCGGCTACATCTCATTGAAGCGAAGGAATAGGAGAGAATAAGCTATGATATCACCTGTGATAGCGTCAGGTTCTTTCCCTTTTTCTGTTTAAAAAGAGAAATATGCCCATTGAAGTTTTGTGGAGAGTACTATACAAGGATGAAGAGATAGCACACAATTTATAGATTTAATTAACCCTCAAGAGGGCATCAGCATACATCATTCATATTTTTGGTTTTGTTGATTACCGAGAGTGTCATTCAAAACTTCCAGTTTCGACAGAGTCTCGCACACTTGAGCACCGGTTCACTACCACGATAAACTTGGCACCGAGTTCTAGATTCTAGATTATGAAATAGCTTCTATTGGACCCATAGCTCTTCTACAACTTGACCATACAATCGATTAACCCTTCTCTCGTAATCTTTGTGAAGCTTGAAATAGGTAACGAGCATATATGCCAAAAACTCCTTGGCGCAAAACATGAGGAAGACTTGAACTACGTCGCTTCAAGTCCTAGGTCGAAGACGTGAGGGTTGCGCTTATGATATAATTACTCGATCCCACGTCAACCTGCCCGCTTCCCGTCTTGAGCCAGCAGTTGCCATAGTCCTTGGGTATCTCAAGCGTCTGATTGGCATTGAAAGTGACAGCGGCACACGTCGCGTTGCCCGAAAAATAATTCATGGCCGCGCAGCCCTGCAGACAGTCTCGGAAGCTGTAGACGATTATGGCGGTAATGTCAGCTCCGATGTAGTTGGTCCCACAGGTCGGTTTAAATGTCCACGATTGGCTAGCGAGTGAAATCACTTGATCCTGATTCGTAAGAGATGGACAGTCGAGCGCCACGACGCCGGTTGGTACCGATAGGACCGATGATGACGTGCCTGTTGGGGTTGAAGCTGCTGTCGCTGTGACGGTCGTGACCGAGACGGTATTGCTACCCGAGGAACATGGGGCGCAAGTAGAGCTGTTGAGAAAGACGGACAACTCTTGTCAGCCATGAACATGGTCATTATAATAGTCCTCAGGCCTTGCTTTTGCTTACTTGTTCTTGGCTGCCAATGAGCCGCCGACTCCACCCCCTACGGCCGCCCCAATGATGACCACAAGAAGCGCTACTGAGAGAAAGAATGTCGCCCTCCGCATGCCAAATATCGTACGTTCTGGTTTCGGGGCGGGGGCCCCCGGGAGCGCGTAATTCCCGTCATATCGGGGTTGTTGGTAGTGCTGCTGTGGTGATACCTCCAATCCCTCGTGATACGCCTGTGGAGGTTCTGGCGACCTGGTCACCTCCTTGCCCGAATGCACGGAGTAGGGCTCAGAACTCATCTTGGGTTATAATAGCATGATGTCTTGGGGAAGAAAAGAAGACAGAAAAAAAAAAGAAGAAAAAAGAAAAAGGAAAGGATCTGTGTCGCGAAATGTGCGGCTGAGCTGACTGACTTGGAACATACGGGTTGTGCAGCCATTGGCGTGTCGCAAGCAATCTATCTTCGTCTCAAATCCTGCTCTGGTGGACACTCCACCTTCCGGACAGGGGCCCTATCTAACATATAAGCCAGATCCTATGATTCTCTTTGTATGTTAACTACGATCAATTGGCTGATCTAACCGAGGTGAAACGAGTTTGAGCATAGTCTCCTAGGTTGGACCACTGATATCTTGCGTAGGTATATAAGCAACCAGGAACTCATATCAACATGATCAAGAAGGAACCATTCATGCTGCCGGAATCAACTTTCAATTGAATTGATCATATATGCCCTTTGCTTGATGAGCTTTGCTCAAATCATGTAATATCAATCACCCTAAACTCCTTTGCTGTGGGTATCGGCATCAAATGGATGCAACCATATCTCCTCTGAACTCCTCCTGATGCGTGTTGTCGAAAGCAATGCACAAATTCCCCCCCGAAAATGGCCATAGTACCCTTATCGAAACCAAATGCAAGACCATGTCCCTAAACTCCTTTCCTGTCGTTTCCATGCAATGCCCTTGAATCATGTTTAGACTCCTGAACCACGTGTACAGATCCAGCTTCCTCCAAAGGTCTCAAAAGTATCCATCTCTGACTCCCAAATTGCTGTGTAGGAGATTATTCAAGCATCCCACGTCTATCCAGCCTCATTCAACGTAGTGGCAACATTGTAGCCATTAGTCATCCCTATCAGTTTCCTCGCCAATCTCCATGTCGTTTCCACCGCCATACTCCTGGGTAGTTTTGGCGGTGTTGACTGGAGTATAGTAGAAAAATTCGTCGTCATCCTCGAACCCCTTGGCGCGCTCGTAGGCGATACGGCTCATCTGAACGGGGTCCAGGGCCTCCTCGTCGGACTCCTCGTCTGAGTCGTCGTCAGACCCCTCGGCTGAGTCTTCGACTGATTCCTCAACTGAGTCCTCAAGTGACTCCTCATAGGGAGTGCTGTGGCACGCCTGCGAAGTGCAAGTGAACGAGCCACGCTCGTTGGCACGCTGGCAAGCGTCGGCGTTGAGGCATGCTAGTCTGATGATCATCTCCCGGAGCTGGGGGTCGCCCTCGGGATCCTTGACATCATCGGCTATATCATAATTAGCATTAGATCATACAATGTGTGGTATGACTACGGTAACAGAGATGTGAAAAGTGTCTCGAGGCTGGTTGGACGTGGACAGAAGCTCGAGTCCACTCGAGTGCGACGGCTGCCAAAAATGTGCGCATTGAGCGGCAGATCTTTGTGATGACGGCATGATGGCGACGCGCATACAGAGACAATAAAAAATCAAAGACTTACCCGCCTGCTGGTAGTAATCAAGAAGTTGGTTGAACTCCACACTAGTGACCATGCCCATTCCATAGCGAGTACGGGTGGAGACTCTCAGCCACAAGATCTTGTCATCGCTGTCACCTCCGATGAACATGAAGCGCAGACCGAGGCGCGCATGGATACTGTACAGTCTGCCGACCTCGGCTCTGTTCCGAAAGATGGTCATCAAGTCGGGCGTCGACATGATTGTGAAGAGAGAATCAATGTGCTTGGTTTTCTTGGTGTCCAAAGTTGAAGGTAGGCTGGTGTCGCGGCGCGACTGGCGGGCAGTTCTCTTGTTAACTTTGTTGTTTGTCAGACGAGCTTGGCAAAGATTAAAGGAAAAGCGGCGTGGAGAGGGAATACAGTTCAGTGCGCGCTCGTGAGGACAGCAACTGGAGTTTATTAAAGTGTGCTTTTGTCGAAATAGCTGAGTTGTGAATTGCAGAACGTGGTTCTTGTGGTGCGAGCGAGAAAGAAGAAGGAATGGTGAATGAAGAAGTAAGAAGAAAACAAATGAATGAGCTCCTAGGCTCTAGTTGGAGGGGCAAAAAAGGTGTGATGAAGCTCTCGCACCGAAAACCTTGATGCCCCGAGTTCACTGGGCAACCCACAACCGTTGATGATTTTTAGCGTCGCGTTTGCTCTATCACGTTTGCACAAAATAATCCGCCACTGTAAGTCCATCCTGTAAACAAAATTTGCACAATCTTGGACTGATTAGTTGTTCTCATCAGATTACTTCGATCTGGTGTAATCTACTTGATTCCTTTACCCACTGAGAAACAGTCTTTCGACATTGACAACACACGACCTGTCATGGAACGTGAATGAATACGGTAGAACCATATGAAATAGGTCAGTCAACAACTCCGACCGTCAAACATGGAACTGAACTCGAAATCACCTGGTATGTTGACAACAGACCAACAAGGTGCCTAGGCAATGTTAGTTTGATATCAAGATGTGCTTTTTGACAGGGGCCTAATATTCTACCCAGGCACAACAACCCATTGAGTTATGAACTTTATTGCTATGGCTGATATAAAGCAGCGCTTAACTTTATTGTCTCCTTCAAGGCAACCACTTGCCAAGCAAATATTCTCATGCTCAACTGTAGGACAAGCCCCTCCGTTCCTTGAATCTTGGCACAATCCCTCCATTTCCTCAATGGCGGATAGTTACACTCGCGTTCTCGGGATTGTGGCATAATGACAGTGATCTGCCCAAGATTTCACCTCGATAAATATCAAGTGCTAGACATATGATGTCTCCTTGTAACAGTATACAAAGTACGGTCGCACCAATCAGGTTTAGCCTTCATGGTTAATAGTGCTCAGATCTCTTGGCGATGGCGCCCCAAAGTGCGGGTCGTGAATTAAAATTCCGCTGTACACTACACCAGGGGTCCACCCCACTCACAATAAGATCAGTCAGCATTACTTTTGATTACTACTACTACGTATGTAACCTAGATACTTTGCTATTCCCGTACAGTCCCGAAGATTGCTTTTCAGGAGAACCCCCAGCTACATTATCTACCAACCAGTTTCAAACAGGGCTGCATTCACGTCCAAGCACGACCGAAATGCGACATTTGATTTCTCAAAAGAGAAAGCAAGAGATGGTGGAGGGCACGTCAATATCCGAATGTGTCCTGACAAGAGCAGATACGAGGTAGGTCCCAGTCCTACTCTACAGGTGTGGTGGGTATACGCGCAATTTGCCTGACCTATGCACGTGTTTAGACGCTTCAGGGCTCCGAGCTCTTCCGCAAGGAAAAGATAGATCCCGTCTTGGCAGCTTTCGACCGTGCTCAGCTTCTACTCCTCTCTTTTCAGCCTCTAGGTTGCAATACTAGTAAAATCAAAGCCGATAAAGACCCCGACTACTATCCTGTTGACGATGCGGCTGAAGTACGTACAATGCAATTTGCTACGTAAGGTAGGTTAGCTGTCCAAGATCGGGATTCGGCAGGAAAAATCAAATGCCCCACAAACACTGAAGAGGACCACGACACTTTTGTTTCCCCAGCTCGCAGCTTCATTCATTCATTGGATAGAGGCAGCCAGCGACAAAAACAATCCGCTTTCGCAACTGGTGCTCCGCCTCCAGTGGTTGCTTTGTGACCAGGGTCCTGGAGACGCACATGGCCCGGGCTCAATGTCAGGCGAACCAGAGCTGCCAAGGGCATCTGGGGGGTAGCTTGGGCCTGCAGCTTCGCCCAGGGACAGGGGCAGCTGGCTCAGAGGGGTCCCAGAGGCGCCAGCAGTTAGGTAACAAGCGCGGGACTGGAGCGAATTGCTCAAGTGGACAAATGCGCAGCAGGACATTTTCAGCCAGTGACGGGCTCCGATGTGAACATCCCATCTTTCCATGACCTCCACGCTTCCTGATGCTGACTGACGGCCACCTCAAACATCACTGTAAGCTGATACATGAGCTGCGGTCTGCAGCCGCCAGCCTCCACCTTCGCAAGACCCAAGACCACTAGAGAGCCAGACAAGGTTGCCTTGCCTGACTTTGTCAAGAGCGCGATCGATGCCACGTCAATAGCAAGCAGGTGCCCAGGTGGTAGACAATGTTAGGTACGAGCGATAGATATATTGAAGCCCTACCGTATAAGAGGGGGTCCCCTGGTTTGCACGCGCGTTCCGACCATCTTGAAAACTTTTTGTACTATATGAAAAAATTTTAATTGCAAAAATCGCTTTTTGAATCAGTCTGTTGATCGGACAATATTCCATTTCAACCTCGTCTTCTTTTCGGCAAAGCAGTTCAGGCCATTGCAGGTCTATGGCGGATCGAGCACCACACAACAACACCAACCCCAAACCGAAACCGACTGACTGGACGGGGGTTTTCTTCTTGACCTCACCGTTGTTGTATTAAACTCCAAATTGGCTTTTACTATCCGCCTGCGTACTTGCTTCTTTTGGGGTTGTGGATCACAGGTCAAATTGACTCAGCGCTGAAGATTTCTTGGGGCAAAATGCCGTGGATCACTTCAATTTCGTCGTCGTCGTCGCCTTCGTCGGTGAGGAGTCCCCAGAAACTCACTAAGAAGCCAAAGGGAAGCTCGGAGCCGAATGCAGCACCAGCGCACAGCCGAAGACGACAGCCACCACTGGTCATACCAACGGCAGACGACCATCAAGAAGGGCGGCGCAGTGGTGGTGGTGGTAGTAGTGCCAAAGATGGTTTTCACGTTGACAGCAGCAGGTCTGCTAATTTTAACCATAAGTAAGTGCTATTTTATTTCATCAACTTTTAGTGCGGCTGATGGTCAGGTCAGCCAACCGCTCACCCGGTGACCCGACAAATCCTCCTTCTCTTTCTCCTAGTATGGACACTCTGGTGTGCTCCATAGTCTCTTGAAAGTCCGAGAGACAAGACACTCTCTCATTAGTTGATCACCTGTTTCTGGCCATCTCATATGTGGTCTCGTACACTGCACTCTTACAGAGTACACTACTACCCACCCATCTACCCACCCACCTACATTACCTACATACACGATAAACCTACCTAACATCACGTTTCCTCCGGGCAGTTCAGACGCACGTGGCGGTCTCGTAGTCGAGCCCCGAAAGTATGGGCCACTGGGCCCAAAGCCCGTGTTGGTGAAAGAAGCTGCCCCAACTCTAATCCTAATAGTTATGATTGTGGTTTTCCTCTCTCCTGTCTTACTGTCTTGACATGTCGTCATGATCATCCTTCAACTCTATTGCCCCCATCCCCAATCGAGCAAGGCTCCCCTCTTGCACTCCTTGGCTTTTAGTGAGCACTATGCGGGCGACTTGGGGGGTGAAATAGGGGCTTCCAATTTCCACTGGGAGATCGTGGTGGCGCTAGATGCTTAATTGCTACAGGCCCAGCTCACGCGCAAAGCTGCTGCTTGCTGCTACTGGGTTGCTGCTACTAGCGCTGTCGCTGGTTCCAACTTCCGGGGGGCTCTTTTTCCCAAGGCTAAGGTACCAACCATGCAACCCGGCCCCAAGGACTTCCAGTTTAAGCGCTCTTTTGCACACAAAATGCACAGGCGGGAAAGACGGACAGGTCAACCTGAGTCAGTTGCCGCCTTCACAGCAGCCAAAGGAAAGAAAACCACCGACGCCATGTCTTCGAGAAGCGAAAACGGGCCCTATTTGGTTGAGATTTAGTTTTATGCTGGTCTCGCAGCAAACAAGCCGTTGTGGCCGAACGATGGGAAACATCCGATCGCATGGGGAAAATCGAATGCCTACCTGCCTGCCCATTCATTGTTCTGCTCTGCCTCTCATTACTCTACTCTCTGTCCTGCTCTACTTTTTTTTTTTTCTGTTCTTCCCGAGGTGCCCGTTGGCCGTGTTTGCTAGCTAGGTACAGGTGCCTGTTAGCGGAGGGAGGTTGCAGTCATTCGTCGTCTTTAATCTCCTTGCCCCACGTTTGCGTCGATCGTCTCTCTACCCTCTGACCGGGGATCACCTGGCTTGAATTAGGGACGCTGATGCCAATTTTTTTCCTTCTCTTCCTTTTAGGATTACACAACATCAACATATTCGAGCAAAGTCCGCCTCTTCTGCTGTCGTTGTCGTCTCTTCCGTACCGAGACATGACAGGTGCAGAAGTTACACACAACCTATAAGCAGAAACCAGAACATGGGATCTGTAATGGGACCCGGACCGGCCTACATGCCGCAACAAAACCGCGGATACGGCTCCGATTCTTTTGCCGGCGGCCAAAACACAGCGCCCAGAAACTTTACACCACCTGGAGCCCGGCCAGGCAGACCCGAGAGCATGGTGCGCGGCAACAATGGAGCACCAATTCCCCAACCAAGGAGGATGCCCTCCATGCAGCCCGGCTCGTACGCACAATTCGATAACCGACCCGTCATGTATAATCAAATGGGCAGACCTGCACCACCCGGCGCCAATCCAATGGGTCGACCACCCGGCGGCCAAATGGGCCGCCCCCCGAGCAGCAGCGGACAGATGGTACGACCGCCCAGCAGTGGCCAAATGAGCCGACCGTCCAGCAGCAGTTCCAACGCCAGCTCCGTCATGTCCCGAGAGAGTCACGAGTCGGGAATGCGCACACCCGTCAGCAGCCACCGAACAAGTTTCGGCTCATGGGATGCACATCCAAGGAGGCCAGAGTATGGGTGGCAGCGACCAGCGCCGATCAAGCAGCAGCGCAGGAGGGTCATGCAGCCCGGCGAACTATGCGCTGCTATGCCTGACGAGGTCTTTGATCTCATCATGAGCAATTTGAGGACGCTGCACATGGAAGATGGCAGCTTCAGCTGTGCGACCTGCATGATGAGGGATATCTGCTCGGTTTCTTATGCATCCAAGAAATTGCTTCAGGTGGCCCGGAGAGCTTTGTAAGTGGGAATTTATATTTTATTTTTACCCCCTACCCCTAGCTCATGCATCCTGCACCATGTATGCACCCGACC
Source organism: Pestalotiopsis fici W106-1 (assembly GCF_000516985.1). Lineage (NCBI taxonomy): Eukaryota > Fungi > Ascomycota > Sordariomycetes > Amphisphaeriales > Sporocadaceae > Pestalotiopsis > Pestalotiopsis fici. The sequence goes on along the minus strand of NW_006917091.1, from coordinate 1,617,125 downwards.
CGGAGCTAACCAAATGCAAGGTACGGTAACATTGAGTTGGTCGGTAGCGACTCGCAAGCCATGAAGAAGCGATACAAGATCAATTTTGGATCACGAATGGTTCTGCTGCGGCGCACATTGAGGGCGAATCCAGAGATCGCTGCAATGGTGCGCACTCTGAAGGCCCCTATGCAGCCGCTGGGTATGCCCATTGATCAGTATGCCAACCTGGCAGCCTCCATCATCATGGCTTGTCCCAATTTTGAGCGCCTCATTGGCCCCCATCAGTCTTATGATCACAACTTTAACCGGCTCTTCCATGCATTGTCGACACGGGAAAAGCTCAAGGAGATGACCTGGGTTATCGAACCCTCTGCTTCCCAGCAACAACATCGCCGACCCATGGCAGACACCGACCCGGAAGATTTACTTCCTCAACAAAGTACCGCTTTCCTCGAAATCAACATGCACTGGAAGAATCTCACAACCCTTTCCATCCACTGCCTTCCTGGCGCTGCATTGACGCCGGTCTCATTGGTCGCCACTGCCCTATCCACCATGCCGTCCCTGCAGACACTACATCTCTCAAACCTATCACAAACATCATTTGACGATACCGACTTACTCGCATTGCCCAAACTACAAGTGCTTTCGCTGTCAAGCATGGCAGGAATCACCAGCACAGGACTGTCTACTTTTGCTAGCCGACCTTCTTGCCAGACCTTGAAGTCCATCCGATTGGAGCACATGGAGGTAAATTCACTCGCTGTTTTGGCTCGAATCTTTATCGGCCTCACCTCGCTCGAATCTTTCACTTTTGTACAAAACTCGACGCCTCTGCTTCCCGAGGGAGAAGAGATCTGGCTGTTTCCTTACATGGTATCCCAGTCACTGAAGAAGCTGCACTGGGATATCACTGGCATCCAGGGCTGTGCGAACTTTGCAGACTCGATCTTGGCCAAGAGCATTGCCGCAAATGGATTCCCCAAGCTCTGCTGGCTGCGCACCCCCAATGATCCCGAAGGCATATTTCAGAAACTCTGCAAGCCGGTAGAAAAGCTTGAGAAACCGAGCGACAAGTACCGCACAAGAGGTCTGGTTGCTACCATTGAGGCACGCCCAGCAACACCAAAGACGCCGACCACGCCAGGCAAATCGCCAGGAGGTAAATCTCCGTACACGCCGGCATACTTTTCCTTCTTCATGGACAAGAAGTACAGCGACCTGCACGCAGCACGCCTGGCAGCACAAAAGAGGCTGGAAGAGGCACGAAAGATTCCGCGCTTTGAAGTCAACGTCATTGACGAAGACGGCACCATTAACGAAAACTGGATGATGGCCGGTTTCATGGGTGAGGTGCCATCAAAAATTGATTACTACCTGTTACCCGACACCGGTGCATCGGACGACAATGGTGGACTGGTTCTACTCTCCGACATTGTTGACGATCGACGAGAGGATCTCACCCAGGATAAGGACGGGTGTACCGGCCGCTGGAACAATTACGGCTACATCAACTACGATAAAAAGGGGCAAAACCAGGAGAAGTGGTGGCATACCGAACGTGTCCGGTGGACCGAGGTCCGCCTATCCTGAGGGTAGAAATACACGTGCTACGAACACCTCACGACTAAACTCACTGATCGGCGTTTTTTCTTCTTGTTTCTGGACCCAAGACTTTTCCAGACGGCGGCATCTGCATGCGTTCAACAACTCCCATTCCCCCAATACTCTTTTTTTTCTGCTTTTTGTTTTGTACGGCGTTTGGATCGGAAAGGGGCTATGAAACACAAAACATAACCAGCACAATCTGGCGCACACGGGATACCCATCGAAATCTTTGGACATGTGATTGAATAATCATTTACTATTCTCATATTGACACATTAATACATAAGACCTATTTGTACTTGAAAAGTTAAGACTTGTCTAGTAGTATTACATATGCGTTTTGGGTGCTGTTGTAGCCAGAGATGATACGTTGCGTGCCTCTGGATTGTATAACACAAACACAGCTCTTGAAAATGCTCAGACACTCAGTATTTGTGCCACTCTAATTTATCTTGACAAAATAGCAAGCGCAGGTCCAGACATAACAAACGCAATGCATGGCATTGCTCAAGGCGAACTAATAACCCTACGCTGACAACCTCTACTTATACGAGGGCGCTTCCTTGATTTCGTGGAAAAGCAGCTTCGCCAGCGTAAGACGCTCGCCATAAAAGAAATCTTTCACTGGGGACAAGAAAGAGCTCCAGTCAACTCGTGCCATACTCAGTGCTCAAGCACCACGGGCTTGCCCCTCTCCCAATTATCAATACTCTCGCGGATATTGACCCAATACCGCAACTTGACGCACTCGCGCACCGCAGCCTCGAGATCCGCATGGGCAAACGCGCGCTCCAGCTCGGCAATACTCTCCTCTTCGCGCGCAGCATTAGCGGCGCGCAAGGGTTCCAACTCGCTCTCGTCCTCGGCGTCCTCGATCTGCTCCCGGGCCTCGAGGACCTCCATGAGCAGCTCCGGGTCGTCGACCTTGGCCGTCTCGTCGGCGGCCACGTCGAGGCCGTACTGCAGGGAGAGGAGGTACTGGGCGCGCAGGAGCGGGTTGGCGAGGGTGCGAAAGGCCTCGTTGATGCGCGCCGACGTGGCCTCGGCGCGCGACTTTAGGTGCGGCGGGTGCAGGTCCGGGTGCGCGCGCGACTGCAGCTGGAGGAACTCGCGGCGCAGCGTCCGCACGTCGATGCTGAAGGGGCCCTTTGGCGGCGGGCCTTGGGGCAGGGAGTCGGGGAAAAAGTCATAGTGTGTCTGCGGCGTGGGTGCCGTGGCGGCGCTCGTGGAAGTCGCGGTTTCTTCTGCTTGTGCGTTTGCAGTCGACTCGGTCCTTAGGATTCTAGACGTTGAGAAAGGGCGCGCCGACCGGTAAGGGGTGTTGTTGACCTTGGACGCTGAACTGGGTGCCGACAAAGACGGCGACGTATGCCGGGCGGCGGCAGCAGTGGCGGCACGAGACGAGGATGCGATGCTCAGAGACCGCCGTTGTCGGTGCTGCTGCTTGCATGCGTCGCACAAGCCGCCGCTTATTTGTCGGCCCTTGGAAAAGATGGAGTTTCTCATCGTGGTCGCTACGAAGGTTTTGGCTCTGCAGAAATGTCCTACTCGTGGTGTATTTGGAAGAAGAAAGTCCTTGTTATTGTCCTGGGGGCAAACTGCACAGGTTTGGTGTTGGTTGGAACTCGGACAGTCGACTATTTTTTTGGGTAAAAGTTTCTAGGATGACGTCTAAGCCCGACCCGAACGCGGTTTCGGAAATTCGGGGTCCAGGGCCTCGGGTCCGCTGGAGTTGACACTTGTACAAGGGGGTGCATTAGCGCATCATGGCCCACTGTTTACGGTAAGTACAGCCTAGATAGTAGTACGAAGATCGAGAGACTTTGTAATCACTAGAAGCTACCATGTCTAATGAGACGGTCTTTTCAATGTTTGTATATTTCATTGATGGTCCTTGGGTGCTGCCACCATCAAGTAGCTGTAGATCACGAATACATTCTGCATGTCTTGTGGGATTTGATCTCTTCTCTTCTATTGTTAAACAGTCTTGGATTTTCTATATGGCAAGCAATGACAGATCGTGTCCGTTGCTTACAAAGTGCATGACTGTGGCCCGTGAAATTTGGAAGAATCAGTGAGAACATGTCAATCGTTGAAGGTTATATCCAGTCGTCTCATTTGTGGTATTCCCAAGCCGCTTGACTTTCTCTAAATCCACGCATTGGTCCCACTTACTACGAGAGCCGCCTGAAAAACCGCAAGTCGGCTAAAGAACACCTTCCTTTCAGATTATCACTCAATATTAAACAACAAGGATCCATTCTATCAACCGGAACGAGGGTTCAGCGATTACACACAGGTGCCGCGAGAATCTACGTGCGGGGGACACTCCGCAAACTCTAAATGGGGATTGTGACAACTTGGAAATTTAACTGGCTGGATTCTGAGTGGCATAGAACTTTATGGTGCCATGAGAAGAGGACAGTGAGTAGATAGGACGGAGACATGGATCCGTTAGGCAAAGACAAATTGCAATTTCTGTTTACTGGCCCGCATGCGTTTAAGCACAATGCCAGGTTTTACTCCGGGGAAAGCCGGGTGATCGATATTGGGGTCATAGGAGCTCTCTCGAGGACGTCTTCCGCAAATCTCTGGAGCTCCTAGGGAAAGAACTGGAGACTCTATCAAGTGGAAAGCCCGAAACCCAGTCTTGATGATTTAGTTCATCAGCAGTTGTGGACCGGAAAAGCAGGTATGCGCAAACTTTCCCCCAATTTCATCAGTATAATGCTTGACATTTTCATTTCTTAGTCTCATAGTTGGATCAGCAATGCTGGTTGAAGACGAGAATACTTGCTCTCAGAACCTCTATGTGTACAATCCCGCTTGACCTTGAAATGAGAGCATATGGTGTGGACTTTGTCCAAGGTCACGCCTACCACTCTCTGGGGTTTGGATCGTCGATGGAAAGCTCGACAACTTTGGCCCTCTTGGGCAGGTCTATGCGAATGCTCAGGGACTTAATATCGTCACTCTCACCACGACACATCAGACAGAGCGCGAATGATTAAACAGAAGCAGGTGGATATACTATACAGATCAAAAGTGATTGTAATTACGTCAACTACCCTAGAATACTCAATCTTGATCACATTCCAATGTCTCGCCTGGCCCCTATTGGGATGAAACCCCCATAGGAACGGCCATATGGGCCAGCTATCACTCACTCGAGTCATCTGTGAAATCATCCCTCTTCAGAAGTTTCCCTGCAAGTAGCTTCCCCATGTGTGTCTTCTCAACTCCTTCACTGTTCCGTCGAATCCTGGCCATGAGTTCGTGAATAAACTTGGTAGGGCTGCGCATGTAGTGGCCATCGTTCGTGCATATACCCGCCGTCTGACCTGGGGGTATAAATCCATCTGCTCCGAGAGGGATATCGCTGTCGGCAGTCTCACAAGCAAGGCAGAGAAGTTGGCAGACTTGAGTATACTCCTCGAAAGATTGCAAGTACAGCTGTCCAGCAAAGAGATTGAGTTGGTGCACCAGACTCGGGGCTACACTGTTTATGTTCTCACGTCGAGGAACTGTGTAGAGCATTAGATGATCCAACGACGGGTTGTTCAGATCCATACGAGGATTGTAGAGGTGCAATGAAACAAATTTCGACCTCTTGATGTCTTCGAGAAGCTCATGTGCTTCGTATTGGCTGATTACAACCAAGTGTGCTGGAGACTCATTTTGCCGGCCCGTCGCGAGGATCCATTGTACAGGCCGTTGAAAGAGATCCGAGGGAAACCTGGATCTTACCTTTATGGTCCTAGCAAAATCATCTGTGACAAGAAGATCACGTGGCAACTCGTTGATGTTGGCGTGAGCAGCTATACTTGTGTCTCCAAGTGTCTTGAAGGCCTTGTTGAAGCCGCTCTTGTTTGTGGCGACAAAGCCATGTCTGACAAATTGGAGTACGTTTGGATGAACTCGGTGAGATAAAGGCTCTGCACGGGTCGGTCGCTCGACTTGGCGTTCTTCCTCTGCCTCTGGCGATAGCTCACGCTCTTGCTGTTCCTGAAGAGAAGCCATCTCAGTGTCCAATGGCCCAAATTGTTCAAGATGATTGTTGATCTGTCCAAAGATGGCATCACTGAGGCCTTTACACAAGTCTGCGATACTGGAGCTCGCAACTCCTGGGCGGTACCGACGTTCTAGAGAGTGCGCCTCGTCTTCTAGGAAGCGTCCAGCCCAAAGCTCGGAATAATTTCCTTTGGCCTCAATTCGCTCTTTTCGGACACGGTCTTGGTTGTAGAACCTTGTTGCCTGCGTAGCCCACAACGGAGCCGCCTTCTTGGTATCCAAAAAGGTTTCGCTGATTGCCCATGTCAAAATGTGGGTGACATCAATATTCCCGTCCACGGGGAGAGCGTGCTCCTGCATGATTTTGTTTCTGATTTCATCCGGCACACAAAACACTACAGATTGACCCTGACCTAGCATTCGCATCCGCATGCACGCTAAAAATCGTTAGATTTCACCGAAACTCGAAACTCGAAACGCTTGATCTGTGATTGCATTACGTACCTTGAACAAGACGGTCCTTGGTGATATTCTGACCCAACGTGACTGCAGCACGATAGTCTTGTGGCAACTTCAAATCTGTACCTCGAGTGTGTGACTCATCGAGAAACGCGAGACATTTTTCCGTTTGCTTGGCAAAGGGAGAAATTTGCAAAGGCTCAATGCATCCGGACCTGTCGACAACGGATAAAACATCCTGATCATTGAAGAAGATTACGGCTTGAGTTTGTTCGCCATCTTCTTCCACCATATCTAACCATTGTTGAGCGACTTGAACATTTGTAAGGTCGATGATTTGGGCGCCAACATCAAGAATGACCCGGACTTGGGGTTGCAACTGCATGAATTGTTGCAGGAGCTGTGCCCCGTCTGAAGATGGACCGTTGGAGCTTGTGCCTTTAGGCATCAGAAATACCTTGGTCTCAGGCCGCACCAAGTATTCCAGGACTAGAGCATTTGTGTGTCTCTGCTGCGGCAAATCAAGCTGCTTGATCGAAGCTGGCAAAATGCACCGAGAATCATTAGTGCCGCTGAAGCCGGTGACTGGATGTGTCTTGACCCTGCACAAGTCCCAACCCGATGCCGAAAGCTTGTGAGGAAATTCTTTCATTTCCTTGGAAAAGATGATGCGCGACATGAAATAATCAATAACGCCTTTGGAGTATCTCAGATGCGGAAAGATCTCCGAAACGCACTGAGCGCGGTCCTGTAAATTGATGCCAGCCAGATCACGAAATGCGTGCGGCAAATCCGGTGATGCATATTGAACCCAGATTGCATACTCTGATGTTGACTGGTCATTGACTCTGAGCATGTGAAATGAATCAAAGAGATCCTGGTCTTCCAAGCCGGAGTAGTAGTAACTCAAGCTCGTCAAGACTATGACAACATCGGGGTGACTGAATTCGGACCTGGGGGCAGGATCGTCTTTGGCTCTGAAGGGGACAGCCAACCGTGTTTTTGGTACTCGATTCACATCGACGCCATAGTTGACCCGCCACCGTTTCTGACAGAGAGCGTGAGAGATGACACCACCCGCAATCAAGCCTCGAAGCAGGAGTAGAGTGCTCACGACAGCATCAGTCCAGAAGGCACCCTTCTCGACACACTCAACATCGTCAAGGGGGATATCATGCATTGATATGTACTTTTGGACAGCAAGCCTCGTCTTTTTCGGCTGGCGTGAGATGGGGAATCCGTCTAGTCCTTCCTGACAGATCTTCTCGCTTAGACGTTCTACGAGCGTGCTCAGCGCATCTTTTCTGAAAATCCGTATCCGCGGGTAACGCCATGATTCATGGCGCCAATCGTAGACATCCATGGACTTGGGGAACTCGGATTGCATATCCACAGCCAGCTGTCGAACAAATTCAAGGACTTGCTGTATCACGGTCCATCGCTGAGGACTGTGCTCAATCGGTCTCTGTTGCCCGATTGTATACACGAGCTCGAACTTGACACTCAAGACCTCATCGCTCTCATCGATGATGTCCCTGGAGTGGGTGTCAAAGTGATGCTGAATATCCAGAAGACTGCGCGCGATCGTGGCTTGTCCATTGATCATTTGTTCTATTCCCATCAACTGAAAAGAAAGCAAATGTTCCGGCTGGACAAGCATCAAGCCACCTTCTTGAATACACTCCTGTATCATACCGCGTATGACTTCAACTCTGCTGGTGTCGAGGCGCACGTCACGCGAGATTGGAAATTCGTAGATCCGACGCCCAGCCAAATTGCCAAGCCGTGCCAGCAGGATCTGACGCATTTGCCGGAATTGCGGTTTGGTCACGATAAGCCGCAAGAGTTGCGAGCCATTGGCAAAAGCGAGAGCAATTGAAGGTGCTATGACTGAAGACTTTCCCTCTCCCATGTTGAGCTGCATTGTCGCGTTTCTTCCATCAGGTGGTGCCATCATTTGCAAAGCAATCTGATGCTGCACAGGTCGTATGAGAAAGCCGCTCTCGCACTCCATCAGGAGCCATTCTGGATACTCAAATGGGTCCCAATCTTGATGGCCTGGATTGCGAAGTTCTTTGGTGAACTCGGACTCATTTCCACAGTGTTGTAACAAGCGGCCAGCGCGCTGTAGGTTTACCAGAGCAAGACCATATGCCACAATTTTCCTCTTCCAAGATTCAGACAGGCGACTCCACCTAGATCTTTGCAACTGACTCAAAAAGAACGACGGGGAACGGCGAGGAAGAAAGTCCGTCTGACCTTGGTGATCATAACCCGTTTCGCCCGATTCGTGTGACGGCAATGCTTGTCTTGAAAAGTCAGTGTCCACCATCATCATGTCGAACAGTCGAGACACATGAGACTCGCATTCCAACTGATACCTTTGTACCAAGTCTCTCAAGAATGCACCTGACTGAGCCACACAGTATTGATGGCTTTGAGTTTGCAATTCATCCAGGCTGTGTTGTAGTTCGAGTATATAATGTTTCTCGTATATGGATGAAGCTCTCTGTTCGAGGTGGTTGATAACATCATTCAGCTTCCCACTGCAGATTTCATGCTGTGGACTGTTGTCAAGAGACACAGTCAATTGAATGCATGATGTGAGAGCTTGTGATGTCTCGCCACCTCGAAACAGATCATTCGTAGAAATAGACCTGGCCTGCCGAGAACTGGGATTTGACTGGGTAGGACCCTGTACTGGTTGGAAACACAGTGGTGTGACATCATAACTCGAAAGAGCTTGCTCGATCTGTTCCAGATATCTCAAGAAGAGCAGATTCTTGTGCCAAGTCTTCCATATTGATGAAATAGCTACCATAGCCTCGGGACTCTTGATGTAGTCATTCGGCGGCAAGGGGGGAGGTTCTGGACATGGCCATTGGTTTCTGAGATTTTCGACAAAAGCGGAGATCGACTTGTCCTTGTTGCTGTTGTATGATCGGTTCTGTCTTTCCTGGAATTCCCAATATGTTTCCGAGTGATTACTCAGAAGATGCGATTCGGGGCACTCACTTAGTGGGTATACTGCCTTGTTGACGAGACGTTTGATTTCATTTTCATCGAATTCAAAGCCTCCAGACAAGTTGTAATTCCCCACGGCCGGTAGCTGAACCTCGGACACCCTAGGTAAACAGGCTAGCCCAAAGAGAACTTGATTCACTTGGCTGAATTCTTCAGATGCGTATGCTTGGGCAGCAAGCCACATGGCAACTTGGAATCGATTGATCCACTGATGGTTAAATTGAAACGCATAGTGGATTTTGTGCCATAGTTTCGAAAGAGCACTTTTTGGCTTTGTCAACCAGTTGGCACTATATTGCACCTCGTAGAGCTTTGGCTCCTCATTTATTGCTGATGTCAGGGACGACTTAGACAGAATATGATAGATATTCGTAGCCAAGCCATTGATAGGACGTTCTTGAAGGGATTGGTTCTTCTCAAACACCCTCATGGCCATTTTCCCAGTGTGCTCAGTGCGCTGAGAGTCATGAGTGCGATCCCTCTGTTTGTAAAGCATGTCTCCACTTGTTGAGAATACCTCAGCACCAAAGCCATCAGTCCGTAGGTACGCTGTATTGTTGAGATCTCTTGCTACTAGCTCCATGTCTGAATGTTCAATCCTCAGCTTTGTAGGTGATTCATGAGGGTAGAGGAAGCTGGTACGTTGGACATTTGCAAGTAGATCCTTCGCGACAGTGTAGAGCAGACCATGTTGCGAGTAAAAGCTCAACTGAGAAGACCATGTTACTGTCTGCATGACCTTCTCATTTCGAGGGTAGAACTGTCTCGTTGGCGCCAATGCAGCAATTCGCTCCAGGCGATCACTCTCTTCTTCGTTCAGGTGTACAGTTGATGTGACGACTGCTGATCTCATGATTGTCAGTGCTTGCTCAGTACCAGTTGTCCCAGTCAATGGATCTGGCAAGCAATGAGACGTGGTTGCGTGTAGATGAGCAAGAAATAGTTTGCTTTGCAATGTTCCACAATCTACGAGCCTGCCCAACTTTGGGTCAATTCGGTAAGGTTGGACTCTGGAGGCTGTACCGATCTCAACAAACACCTGTGGGTGCATGTTTGCTGAAAGTCCATCGAAATCACCTCGTAGTTTCACTCGACCCTCTGAAACAAGGACCAAACGGCTGTTTTGATTGTCTGATCCCCGTAGAACGAGCTTACTTCTCAAGCCGATCAATGTGCCTATCGATTGTTGTTCGTCAACTTGCATACCTCGAAATTGGCATGATTCAATTGCAGTAGAGTCTCTTCGAGCAAAGAAATCCATGCGTAAACGATAGAGTTGAATGTCAAGACATCTCTGGGCCGCATCGTATATTACATGTTGATGGAAAGGGTCTTCGAGTGCTCCAAGCACTACGGATATGTGTTTGGCAATTTTGCTTGAAGGATTGACAATGTAATCGTCCAGACAGTGGGTCAGTTTCCAGCCATGATCGCCATGAATGAGTTGCCAATTCTGATCGCTTTTCTTCCACGGACTGTTGATTGATCGAAACTCGATACTTCCAGTGCTATGATCATACCAGTGTACGAAGTCTCGCACGAAGGCGTGTGGAAGGACCCCAGCCAAGGTATCAGAAGGTACGATGTCGTAATTTGAATCCGCCTTGATGATGCGTATCAACAATTGCTCAGGACAACCTGAAGTGGGTTGCTTGCCAAAATGTACATTGTGACCTTCAAAAGCCATTTTGCTTGAAAAATCCATTCCAGGAAGGAGACTCGGCATCACGTTCATCAAACAACGGCCGAAAAGATCACGATACATTTGGTTGGATGTATATGTCGTAGGCAGGTGTGACAGCGGTCGCCCATTCACAAGCAGTTCGCCAGTCAATGTGTTATAATGAATCGAGTTGGAGGGACTCTCAATCCAGTAATCGGCCGATGGACTCGAACACCAGTCTGATGCCGAGGTGAATCCTGGCCAATGGCGGCTGATTGCCAAATTCAAACCATTGTTGCCGCAAAGAAGGACTTGATCCCTCATAATTGGACTTGCACGATGCATGACGTGGCGCCATCTTTCAAACAACAAGGACTGGAGCGAATCGTTCTCGTCTGCGAGCTGTGAATGATCGCGGATGTTGATTGACGACTCAACGAAAATCGAGACGGCGTCGGGGTGATCCAAGATGTGCTCCAATTGCTCATGATCCACATTGAACGTCTCCGAACATATCAGAGCAGTATTATACAGCATACGCTGCAGCTGATTTCTTTGTTCATCATTTTGTGAGCTGCTTGACCTTTCGACTAGTTTGAGCAACCAGCGATAGGCTGTCGTTCTAGCACAACCCAAGAAATCCATCAGCCCTGCCTTGGAAGTGTTCGTGATTGTCATGGATCGAGCTGCCAGCAAAATGAAAGTCCAAAGGCTGGTGGTGGATTCGAGGTTTTCCTCGATTCGTGAGAGACGGTTGTGGAGAGCAGCGAGGAGTTGACTGATCATGCCGTCATCTGTGAGGTCCAAGTGGGAAGCTCTACATGGCTTTCCCGAGAGGGCGGGGCCAGTTTGAAGAGAGATCTGAGCTAGGAAGATGGCCGACTCTGGTTTGTTGAAGTCGATTAGCGGGCTTGTCAGCTCTCGAAGTATACCCATCCATTGTAGCTTGTATCCGCAAGGAATGGACGCGAGCGCCTTGCACTCTCCAAGCTTCATATGAGCCGGGTATTCATCTTGATATGCGAGAACTGTATTTGGAAACACTCCGTTTGCAGAACTATGTGTGCGAACCATGAACTTTTCCAGACCTGCCGAGCGCCGTGGAAGCTTGATGAGACAACTTGATGAGGTTTTCTCGCTAGATGCAAGCTTGGACATGAAAACGTTCCGTTCACTGTCAAAGTAGGACAGCTGTAGCCCGTTGTTGACACAGACGTCTGATGTTTCGAGGGATGCAAGGTATTTGCCATCTCGATGCGTTCTGACATGAGGCTTAGTTTTAGAAAACAAATATAAACGACCGTTGTACGACATATTTTGCCATTGACGCAGGCCAGCATAATTCCGAAGAGTGTGGCGAGTCCTAAGAGTTTCTTCGTGCGACGGATATGACTTGAGAACATCGTCAATGAGATATATCGTCAGGTCCCTCCAGCTTTGAAGGGGAGGAGGCGGATCAAGTTCGACAACAGTTGCTTGTTTCTGGGACTCCAAAGCTGGTAGTGGCCATTCGTGTATCTGAATCGTCAATTCTTTCGCACGTCTCTCGTACCAGCATCGATCGCAGCTAAGATGGGACGTGGAAGGGACGTTCCAGTCATCGTAAACTGTCTTCTTCGTACAAGTTGCTTCACTGTGAAGTCGCATGAGTTCTCGGTACTCATTCTGTAGTCTTTCCAGTTCAGTAATCTTGGCAGACCTTTCTTTGTTTGCGTACTCTTCAATTTCAATCAGCAGACGTTGATGCTTGTGGGAGTCGGAAAAGTATCGTGTTGAGAACGAGCCTGCATCTCCAAATGACCGGAACACGGAAGGAAAATCTTTTTGAAGTGCAAATGCCTTGCGTTCAATGAGATACTTTTCTGCCTTGTCCAATCTCTCCATGTCGTGTATTCGGGACAACAGCAAAGCCTGATAGAGCTCGACGGGAATTTCATGCTGGTAGTCTCTCAACAATGGGAGAGCTGTCACAGCAACCCTGTCGGCCGCCACCCATAGCTCCAAGATGGTCAAGAACATTCGAGATATGCCTTCTGGAAGATTTCGGTAGTAAGCTTTGGCATCCGCGTGATACTTTTCAGTCAGATCCCTCAAATCATGGCAAACGGATGGGCAATGAACATTGGCCTCTAGCCAGGTAGTAAGATTCTTGTCTACCCACGACTCAAATGCGGCAAGGCGAAATGGTCGGTATTCCTCGTTCTTGGAATCTAGGACCTGTGTAGGCAAAGACAATGACGAAAGTCTTGGGACCTGGGAAAGTGGCGTGAATGATGAAGTGACTGGAGACGAAGTGCGTCGAGGGATGCCTCGCAAAAACTTGTCCAATTTTGGCAAATGGAAACGAATATCTCGCTTCGTGTCAAGGCGAGATAGTAGCCCTAGATCGAGAGGTGGACTCGCTTGCTGGCAGATAGTGTCCCAACGTGTCTTCACAAATCGCGATGCTGCAAGCATACTTTGGTTGATATGCTGGGCCAAGGCACTGCTTTTGGAATGACCCAACTTCACCCAGCGACGCGAGAGCTTGGCAGACATGGCGTGCAAAACCTCGGATGCCATCGAGACTGAACAGGCTTGATCCATGATGCCCGACAACAAAAAGGCCATGAAATACTTGTACAAATCGTCCGAGCCATGGGATCTGCGTCGCAATGTCGATTGTAAGGCCACGCGTACAAGTAACCATAGTGGGCTGCGTCGCCAGGGAAGCCTGCTGTCGTTCCACATGACTTCTTCTCGGGTATTCTTGCACAAGCTGGTCTCGGTGGCCTGGGTACCGAATGCCAGTAACACGTTGGAGAGAAACTCGGTGACTACACATGGCTTGGTTGTATCTCGTTCTTCGTCGTGGTACTGTTGGGCTTTTCTCACTTGTGGTCGCATTCCGGGGACAGCTTGATGACTCATCTTTGCGAGGGTATTTGCAATGACTTGGTTGAATCCAGGTTCCTGGACGGTATTGGTGGCGATTGCCACAGAAGTAGATGGAAAGTGTCGTACGAGACGACCTTGGGTCTTGAATACCGAAGCATTGTCGGGCGACAGTTCAAACACCTCAAAAACGACTTGATCTTCGGCTTTTCGAATAATGATTCCAGCATTCTGTTCAGTAATCTCGAGGGGAAGTACAGTAGGCGATCCTTGGTCGTCAGTCAGCTTGAACTCGGAATTGGAAGGTGCTAAGATGAATTACCTGTGGTGGACATGCTCTGCAGAGCGTTCAATAGTGCGTGCTCATCGAGGTGTCCGTGGTCGTTACGGACTTGGCGCATACTCTTGACCATAGCACTTAGGTCTTGGAATACATCTTGGTGTTGCTCTTCTGCCAGGGAAGAGCAGCGCAAAAGACTGTCTTGAACGAAGCGCAGCAAATGGTCATCTTGTCTTGCGGAACGGTTATCCCCGCCTGGGAGCTTTGGCGGCAGGAAAACGTGATGGAAGAAGTAGGAAAGTGTCTCTATGGACACCTCGGCCTCCATGGTGATTGAGACGCACTGAGTGCGCTTGATCTTTTCGTGATGGCTACCACTGCGAAAAGTTGATAATGGTCGATGGCTCAGTATTCTTGGAAGTGACAGAATTGGGCGCCCTTTGGTACCGTTCCAACTGAGGTGAAGAAAAAAAAGTCCAAGGGGCAAGAAGCAGACAGGCGAAGGTTCGGATTGGTTCGAGGTCTGGGATTGAAACTCAAGGTAGCTGGGGAAACACTAGGTACAGAGCCCTAACTTCAATATTCCAGCCATTGTCTGTGCCTGTTTGTTTGAAACCTGCCTTGGCCCAGTGATAGAAGCCGTTGCAAACGGCTAATATTAGGTACTAAGCACAATGCAGAATTGATACAATTCGTCAGGAGGTGGTTTCATTTCTATGTGGGTCATGTTGAAGCAAACGGCTCAGGTAAAAAGACGTTGACTCGATTTCCGAAGGATGAAGACTGATAAAGGCAAACGGTCAACCGCGGCACGCACAAAATCACAAGACTCTAAACAAGACGAAAACAAATAGAAACGTTTTGCATGGACATGTCTTATAAGCTAAATAATAGGCTGCGTGTATTCTCAGATATCTCAACTCCCGATTGTTTGTTCATTGAACATTTGTCTGAGAGCCCGCCTTTCCCTCCCGCTGGACGTATGCGCACTGGGGATTCATTGCTGTCAATGAACGCCTAGCTACGCGTTTTATTGTAATTGTGTCAGATTTCTCCCCAGGCTTTCAAAAGTCTGAGGCATAGATACTGATGATATGAACGGCAACTGACGCCTGCCTCCGATTAGAAAGAAGATACCGGCGCGGCAGAGGTCGAATGAGACACATAGATTCCGTGCGCTTTCCAGCTCTAAATTGCAGATAGGATCCAATAAGCGCCATTCGATTGAGAAGGATTGAGAAAGAAAATTAAGTAGCAGTCAGGTTGCTCTCGGCAGCTGCGGTTTCATGCCGCTTTCTATCGGCAAAATCATGCCCGGAAAGTCAATTGCGTCATTCGCAGCTGGAGGCCTACCAATGCGGGTTCCTCAGTGCGCTGTTTGAATTAAAACTCCAGGTCAATAATGAAGACCACCCAAACTTAAGCTTTTCAAAAAGCTCATTTCATGTGCCTCAAAATTCTCTTTGCAGCACGGCGCGGTTTTCAAATCTTCTCCTCACGTGGTTTACTTCATGCACCCGAAGCCGAGAGATATGTCCAATGCTAAACTATCTCGGGCCCGAGTACGCTATCTGTCAGATTATAGATAGTCTAGTCCACACCTATGATATTCTTTTTATTCGCGGAAAATGAAAAGATGCGTTCCGATAATGGCATCGCAGCTGCCTGATCTACTATAGCGCAGAGTATAGCGTAATCCTTCGGAGCCCGCTAGCCGCGATATATAACTATGTAGGTAGCTACATACCTATGTAATTGATTGAGAGTATCGTGTATCTTTAATACCTGAGGAATGATTCCAACCTTAGGTCTTGCGCAATGGAAATGGAACAATCTACCCACGATGTCATAATAGTTGGAGGCGGCACAGCGGGATGTCTCCTTGCATCACGCCTATCCTCTCAGTTGCCACATCTCGATCTTCTGTTGCTTGAGGCTGGGGAGAATCACAATGAAGAGCCCAAGGTGCTCACGCCGCTCATTAGTCGCCGGATGTTTGGTGATCCCGCTTACGACTGGTGCTTTGAAACCACAGCGCAGCCTGGACTTGGGGGCAGGACCATCCAGCAGACGCGCGGGCGTATGATTGGGGGGAGTAGTGGCATCAATTCGCATAGTCTGGTGTACCCAAACAAGGCCATGCACGACACCTGGGCGGAACTGGTAGGGAGTGAAAGCTGGTCATGGGCAAACATGGCAAAGTTTTACCAAGCATTTCAGTCGGAGCAACCCCCTTCCGAAGCCACGGAAAGCACAGACACGACCCCCAAGATCCAGGCGTCGTATCCGACTACCATGAACAGTCTTCAACGGGCTTGGGAAGATGTATTTAATGATTTGGGAGCAGCATCGCAAAAGTCAGGCGTCTCGGGGGAAGCAATCGGAGGCGTAACAACAACGAATGCAATCGATAGGTCAGGTGGAAAAGGTAGAAGAAGCTTTGCGGGCAACACATTCTTGAACTCGGCGACTATCAAGAAGAACTTGCAAATTGAATCCAGTGCGACGGTAGTGAAAATGGTTTTGGAGGACTCGTCAAATAGCAACTTCATCAAGAGGGTTGGCGGAGTAGTGTACGAGAGACAAGGAAGAAGCATTTTTGCAAAGGCTAGAAAAGAGGTAATCTTGTGTGCAGGAGTGTTTGGAAGCCCTCAGATCCTGGAACTGTCAGGAATAGGGAACCCCCGCGTTCTAGAGACAGTAGGTGTGCATTGCACTGTCAATTTGCCAGAAGTCGGCGGTAGGTTTCTGTCCTGCAACCCGTACACATCGAGAAGAATGCTGATACGCATCTAGAGAATCTCCAAGATCACATCAATTTTGGCCCAAGCATCGAGGTCGAGCCTACCATAGAGACAATGGATGTCTATGCTAGAGATCCTGCAGTTCTTCTCGCCCACAGCAACGAGTATCAAGAGCATCAGACAGGCCCACTATCCGAGGGGGCAGCTTACAGTTTTGCGTACTGGCCACTTCAGCTATTCAACTCCAAATCTGACCAAGATGAATTACATGCCCTTTTGGACTCATTAGCCACCTCACCTCGGAGCAAGGGATTGCAGCTTCATCACGAATTCTCCCGTCGCATGATATTAGATCCAGAGGAAGCAAGTGCCACTGTCTTCATGACCAGGATGCAGAGATATACCTTGCCTGGGCACAAAGCGCCTGGGAATTATATGACCGTCGTTGCAATGCTGGCACACCCTTTCAGCAGAGGTTCGGTTCATATTGCTACACCGGAGAGCAGCGACCCGCCTGTAATTGACTGCGGGTATCTCACCCATCCTCTGGATGCCGAGATACTAGCGCTTCACGTCTCTCAGATCGAAAGACTAGTTACGCAGCCGACATTCGCATCGATCATGAGGCCCGGTGGTCGTCGACTTCCCCCTGGATTAGAGAGTGCACCATCACTTTCTGAGATCAAAGAGAGTATCAAGACTTATGGAGCAACCAACTACCATCCATGCGGAACGTGCGCAATGATGCGGGCTGAATATGGCGGTGTCGTCGACGAAGAGCTGCGAGTTAGAGGCGTGGAGAATCTCCGTATTTGCGATGCTAGCATCTTTCCAATAATTCCACGGGGAAATATCTTGACTACAGTCTACGCGGTTGCGGAGAAAGGGGCCGAAATGCTCGTGGGACTTTACGGACCGGAGAGTCTTTCGGCTGAAATGGTGTAACTAATGGATCTAGACGACATAGCTTTGAAACACTTTTATTCTATTGACGTATCAAATGATACCAAATTTGACATCCGTTCGAGTATGGTTTGCTTTGACGACAGATGCACCAGATCGCTTTACAAGGACCGTCATTTATTTTTGCGCACTCTTGACCATGATATCTACATACATACATACATACCTACGTTACCTAGGTATGCATTCATGTCGCATGCCTTTGCTATCTCCAATCTGACTGGTTGCGGCGACTACTGCAAAACGTCACAACCATAAACTTGCTGAGTGATCGCAAGGCCCGCGACCCGAGGTACTATGGATATTTTTCTTCAGTCCCATGTATATGATGGGCATGATTCCTACCGTACGTGCATCAAGCAGGTTTTCGAGTTGCGTTTACGCGCTTTTCATGTGAACATTTGCGGAGGCCATGTGAACTGTGTTGAGGGATCAGGCACTAAAAACCACTAACTGGGGGACCTGCCTTGTCAGCTACAGATTACAATAGCACACACCTTTGGGTGCATCTTTGACCACGGCTGCATCTACGCATAGGGAAGTATTACCCAGATAGAGTGGGGCCAAATTTTGAAGGTTTTAAGTGTAGTTGCATCAACGGATAATCAACCTGGGCTTTTGCTAAGCTACCCATTTATCCGTGCCACACGACCACTTCTCTAGATGGCTCGTTTCTCACCAGGTGCGAGGCAGAGGTGTGGCACGGGTACCGGGTAGTGGTTCGTCGCGTCTGACAGACGGACGCGTACATCCATGGATGGATGTACTTGAAGCAGGTTTTTCCCCGTGGTTTTAACCACTAGGTACTTTAACGTTGGAGGGGGATAGAGAATCCATGGAACGATCAGCGACATGTCGCTTTGATTGTAGTTTGTAACGTCTTTCTGTATTTTTTCGGAACTCATTCTCAGTTAATCTACTTACATGTAGTTCCCGAAATCCCTATGAGATTGAATTACCCAATTCATGGCCACGAAAGTGTTTACAAACACTAATTGATTTGGCGACTATAGGCCATATGCGGGGATAGCCAGGCACAGTGTCTCCACTGAATCGCTTTGAACCCTTTTAAGCCCCAAGACTTTGTGGAGGCGCCGACTTGCTCAATCAGGCATAGATCGTTCTATATCTTTTGAGAGAACGATAGAGGAGAAAAGAAAAGCATCCTTCGATAATGGCTTTTGGAAATCGCGTACCGTGCATCCCCCTCGGCCGTAATCTTGGGGCCGACAAATATGAGGAGCTGAAATCGCTACAGAAGGCTTGACAGATGCACAATTCTTTAGGCGGATCAGCCGATATTGTGGCTGTCTGGCCCGTTGTGCGTCTTTCTATTTGGGGCCGGGGCGAAGCCCATCAAGTAGCCAAGGCCACCACCATTATCGGGGATAATAGGCGAGGTAAGGATTATCTGCACATGGCCATCGTGGCTTGGAGGAGTGTATTAGCTAAGATCCAGTTCGTCGGGATCATGCGGGCGGCCCTTTGCGGCACGTGGCCTAGGGGGATTAATGCACTTAGATAAGCATTTCATAGTAGTCACAAAGGATTCAAAGAGTCATCACTCTGCTGTTTCGGTGTTATGCTTCGGACGATCAAAGTTTGGTGAGGGGTATATCAATGCCTAGCGGCGAAAGAATCCTGATGGATCAACACGGGAGTTGACCACCGTCCGAGACTAGTAACAAAAGCGTGTTGAAGCACATACAGGATAGTCTACCCGTAAATGCTAGGACGCATCCATGTGCATGTTCACCCTTAGCGTATCAAAGCCGTGACTTCTGTAGGGATGGGAGTCCTGGACAACATCCGAAAGATTTGATGCCAAGAAGCTTCAGTCTATTCTCTCCAATAATCACAGCCATGTTTCTGATGGGGAAGAAGACATCTCGCCCTTTGCGTAACCTTGACCGCGAAGCAGCCTTCAAAAGTAGGACTCGGTCGCATAGAGTCGAAACCACGTCTATCAATGGATATACGTACTAAATCGCTGCTATAACAGTGGTCGTTGGATCTGCTTATTATAGAAAATACCATCTTAGATAATGCGCATTACTGATAGTGGTCCGACGTTGTTCTCTACTTGCACTGCTTTTCGTGTCGCATTAACTACCAGGTGTTGGGGGCTCAGGTTGAAATAAGCAGGGGCTATGTATTCTGTGGCTTGATTGGCCTGGCTGCCTCCAGTGAATCTCGTTTAAGACAAGCGAGAAATGAAAAGCCGAAATTTTTCGGCTTTGCACCATGAACCGACCCGAAGCCAACATCCTACTCAGAATCCTACTGACTCCTAGTGGGGGAGGGGAAAAAAAAGCTATCCAGAAAACGAAATAGAACCAGACTCTTGGAGTAAATTATACTTGGATAATGGTGGCAAACCATGTTGGCTCATTGGCTAGACCGTACTCTGCGGGATATCTGTGCCATTTGTTCCTTGATGCCAAGACACCAAGACACCAGCAGCTGTGCATTATACCCTCATCGACCTGGCCGGGTAATCATGTAATGGTCGGGTGCGGATTCGGTGTGGTATCCTACATCGGCGGCCGGGCAATCCGAATTTTGTCCTTAGCCACGTGGAGTCACAAGACCCCATGCAGGAACAGTCATGTTGTAGCATGGCATAGGGCTGAGGCTAAATGTCAGCAGCCTTGACGAGCGCTGAGTGCTGAGGATGATGACTTATTTTAACCTGATATTCGCTTGGAGGCGCCCGAATTACCGGGACCGATGGACCTGATCCTTTTCTTGGCCCCCTTGTCGCTGCCTACCACTACATACAATCTTGGACCGAGGGAACCTGTTCGCTGGAACTCGCATACGCCCAATCAAGTCCTTGAACCCTCTTTCTTCAAGCTGAACTGACCTAGCCACATTCTGACAATATCGAATCCCAGCATTCAAAGTTAGGCGTCAGCATAACGATGGCTTACGTACGATGGTCAGGACTCAAGATAGTACCTCGAAAGATATGCCGCTAGCATAACGATTCAAGTCAATTCTCTGTATTTTAAAATTTGCAAAGTTCACGTGAGATTGAGTATGCGCAGGAGACCGCCAGCCACAGACATTGCCGGACTAGACCCCGAGATATCCTTGAATAGCCAGAACCATGGCGTCGGATATCGACCCATGCACACTCTGTCTAGAGGTATAAAAAGGCTGCATTCTTTCCATCGAAAAGGAAGATGGAATAGTCCAACACAAAAAACAGCAAGGCACCCAGCATCTAATACACAATGACCCGCTTTTCAGCCCTGGTCGCTTGCGGCCTTGCATTATTTCAGCCTTTGGCTCTTGCCAGCGCGCTTCTTCCTCGTGATGGCTACCAGTACTACACACGACACAACCTGACGGTTCAGCAAGTACAAAGCGAGCTGGGTCCCTTGCTATCACAGAATGCCAGCATCTTTGGGCCCAATGATACTCGATGGGAAAATGCCACCGAGAGATATCAGATGTACGCTGTGCCCGACATTAAGATGGTTGTCCGACCTGGAATGGAAGACGATGTGGCAATAGTTGTAAGTCAAACCACATCATTACTTCCCTGATGACACTCCCGGAGCCCTGCTGATATGTTGCAGGTGAAATATGCCAATCGCAACAGCATCCCGTTCATGGCCAAGAATCGTGGCCACGCATTGACTGCCACGGTTGGAGCGTTCTCAGGTATCCAGATCGACATGACCTCTTTGAACCAGATCAATTATCAGCCCGATATGAAAACAGCTTGGTTCCAGGGTGGTACTTATGACGACCAGGTCATGGTTGAGCTTTGGGACAGAGGATATGTTGCAAGTGAGTGATCTACAGCGCAGCCCCGACAGAGACAGGAGATGGACAGAAGACTGACCTTAAATCTGTAAACTAGCCACTGGAAGCTGTAGCTGTGTTGGCATGATGGGCCCTGGTCTCGGTGGAGGCCACGGGCGCTACCAGGGACTGTACGGTCTGATCAGTGACAACTTGGTCAACCTCAATGTTGTGCTCGCCGATGGAACAAAACTTCGAGTCAATGAGAGTACCAACCCGGACCTATGGTGGGCCATGCAAGGCGCTGGACACAACTTTGGCATCGTCACCAGCTTTGAGCTCAAGATCTATCCCGCGAACATTGAATCGTGGTACTACCGCAACTACGTCTTCACTCAGGAGCAGCTCGAGCCACTGTTCGAGGAGCTCAATGACTTCCACGACAGGGGTGCTCTACCAGGTGTCGTTGGCGGTGGCTATGTCATCTACGGTATGAACAAGACCGTCGATGAGAACAAGGTAAGTCACAAAGCCTGATCTATTTTCCATGGATTAGTACGCTAAGCATTCTTCAGGCCATTCTTTTCGCATCCTTCATCTACGCTGGTGCCCAGGCCGACGCCGAGCCAGTTTTCGAGCGCTTTGACAAGTTCGAGTACGTCGACAGACAGGAAGGCAATGTTCCGTTCCCCCAGGTCCCCGACGTCCAGGGGTCTGGACTGCGCGACCCCCTCTGCGCCGGAGGCAAGACGCACATCACGACTACTGCCGGTCTTCAGGAATACAACGTCACTGCGCAGCGCCAGATCTACGAGCTTTACAACCAGAAGATTGCGGAGCATCCCGAGCTCGAGGCCACCCGTGTCGTCATGGAAGGCTACTCTGTCGAGGGAGTCTTGAAGCACGACCCCAAGAAGTCTTCCTTTGGCCACCGTGACGATTATCTCACCACGTATGTCTTTGCACCCTCCCTCTTTTCCCACTTGCTCCATCGAGACCATTCAGACTGACAGCGCGTTCCATGTAGATACTTTGACGTCGAGAACCCCGCCGACTACGGCCTGCAGGACTATGCCCTCGAGTGGGCCAAGGAGACCCGGGACCTGTGGAACCTGGGCCAGCCCGAACCCCGTCGCAGCCAGCCCTCGACCTATGTCAACTACGCCCTCGGCGACGAGTCCCTGGAGATGATCTACGGCTGGGAGCCCTGGCGCCTACAGAAGCTCCGCGCCCTCAAGGCCAAGTACGACCCCCTCAACACGTTCCGCTACTACAACCCCATCCCACCGGCGACCAATCATTATTAGGTGAAGCACCCACAGCTGCCCTTTTTTTTCTCCATTTGGGTCATTCCTTTTCTTTGGTTATTAGACCATGTATCATTTTCAACCCCCTAGATGTATAGATTGTATGCTTCATTGAATTGTATTTTTACGGAGGTTTTCTGATGGGGTGTTCTTCTCGGGGAGGGGAGCGGTTAATTGAGGTTATTCTGCACTAGGCTGGGTTTTAGCTTTTGAGAAGGAATTGGCGCAATAGTATACAGCAGACAGGTTCGCACCAGGCACTTGGCACTTTTAGAATGAAACATTTAAATAGTCTACATGGTTCCTTATTTACATATCTTGAATCTCCGGAAGCTGGCTGCAGAAATTCCATATCTTTGCAAAATATTCGTGCCAAAAGACCTTGTAAGGCTTTTCGAAGACGTCCTCATCCCTCCTTCCCGTTGTCTTGCTGTTGCAAGTGGAAATGCTCTGATCACGCACAAGAAACCAAGAGTCAGGAACCATCAATCAAGACATCATTAGAGTACACCTGAAACCAGAGCAATTTAGACTAGAAGAAGAAAGTATCATTCTATTCAAAAATAACAACAAAATACAAATCTCAATCAGCCATTCCGTCGTGTGCGCATTGCTCACATGTATGATCTAACTCGTTCTTACGAAAACCAAAACGCCCCGAACCCCCCGAACTCCAAAAATGATTACCAATCTTGCCACACACAGCTGGCTGAAGATGAAGCTTGATTGGACGAGGGTGTCTTTCTACTCGCTCGGTGCCAACGCGTCATCAACAACTTTGGCGGCAAGCTCACTAATGCTGGTGTGGGCATCCAGCAAGTCCGGCATGCTGATCTTGAACTTGAACGCCTGATGGAACCAGTTGCGCAACTCGGCCGCTATCAGACTGTCCACTCCATGCGCTGCCACGGTCATGGCGGAATTCACACCTGACGCATCAATGAACAACATTTCAGCGACGGCGTTGGAGATGGCCTCGCTGACGAGCTCAGTGGCGCTGGCGTGCCCGTCGGGGCCGGCGTCAATTGCCTTTTGGAACGCGCGACGTATTTGGGACAGTCCCGACTTTCCACCGCCTCCCGCTGCCTCCTCGGCCGCTGCTAGATCCCCATCGTGGCGCTGCGCATCTTCAAACGCGCGCATCACCAATGAGACACGGCCGTCTGTGTACCACCGAGGCACGGTGCTGGTTGAAGTTCCCATTTCCACTTCGGCCCTCTTCTTGGCAGCCATGGCAGCTGGATCCATGCATGTGACAATATTGGCAGCGGACAACGGGTCCTGGTGCTTTCCGATCCAGCCTCTCTCATCTGATAAGTGCTCATGATCCAAGAAAGAAGGCTCGAGCAAGCCAAGGAACTGGTGCTCGGATATTGTCAGCACTTTGTTCCGGGCAAACAGATCGACGGTGATGGAATCAGTGCTGAGAGAGCCGAGATCGTTGATGAAACCAAACGATGATGCCGTTGCCGGTAAACCAAGGCGCCTTCGGTAACGGGCAAAGTAATCTTGGAAGTTGTTGGCCGCAGTGTAGGCGCTCTGCGTAGCGAGAGCACATATGGATTCTATGGATGTAACCATGACAAAGAAGTCCAAAGGTTGTTTGATCGTTGCGTCATGGAGATTTCTAGTACCGCGCACTTTCGCTGCTAGACTCTGTTGCCATCTCTCGGCAGAAACTTTATCAAAGGAGACATCCAAGTAAGAGACCGCGGCATGAATTACGCCCTTGATTGGTCTCTGTGCTGCAGCTTCTCCAATGACACGAGCGACGCTGTCAGACTTGCTCACGTCGCAAGCAACGGCTTGCACGTCAATGTCGCGCAATTTCATCTCCTCAATGAAGCTTGCTGCGCCTGGCGTGTCGAGACCACGTCTGGAAAGTATTATCAGGTGACGTGCACCGCGGCTCCCTAGCCAGTTGACAATGGACTGACCAAGCCCACCAAGGCCTCCCGTTATGACGTAGCAGCCCTCGGGGTCGAATCGAGCGACCGGCGTTGGCGACATCATCCTCACTGGCGTGTCCGGATTTTCGAAGCTAATGACGAGCTTTCCAACGTGCGTACCTTTGGAAAACCCAAGCAGGACTTTGTCTAGCTGTGAGATATCGGTGGCTGAATGTGGATGAATGGGTCCAATGAGGCCTGCCCTGTAATACTTGTCCACAGTCTGTAGCAGCTCGGCTCCAAGTTCGGGATCGTCATCAAGCAGCAGTGATAGATCAAATGATGAAAAGTTGGCATTCTTCTGGAAAAGCTCGAGACCAACTACCTTGGAAGATGTCACATCCATTCTACCCACGTCGACCAAGTGGCCTAGAGGCGCCAGCGCCTTGAGAGACGCGTAAAGCATGTCTCCTCTGGAAGAACTGAGAATGACATCAAAGCCGCCTTTGGGAAGAGAGCGGGCCAGTTTCGCAATATCCGATTCGCTACGCGAAGAGATGATATGCGAAGATGGCATGTTGAAGTTTTCAACAAGGAAGCGGGCTTTCTCGTCAGTTCCAACCGTGGCGAAAATCTGGGCACCCTTGGACTGCGCAAGCTGTATTGCTGCCAAGCCTAAACCGCCAGTGGCAGATTGTATCAAGACTGTTTGCCCCTTTCTCAGATGTGCAAGGTGGTCGAAGGCGTACACTGCTGTCATGTACACAAGGGGCATAGTTGCAACTTCGACGAAGCCATCACTAGACTGTAGTTTCTGGGCTGCAATGGCCCGGACTCTTGTGTAGTTTCCGAAATGCCCCTTGGCGGTACCATAGACCCTGTCGCCTATGGAAACATTGGTCACATTTGCACCGACCGCAGCAACAATACCCGCAAACTCAGAGGACAGATTGTTGCCGTCAAATTTGCCCGAGGATAGGCCCAGGTCCTTCCAGTTCAGCCCGACCGCTGCAACCTTGACATCGATCCAGTCGGCTGCAAGCGGCTGCTGAAGTTCGGTGTAGGATTTGAAGTAAAGGGAACTCAGTATACCGGGGGTTTCAAAGGCGGCGCGGACGGGTCCCTGACTGTCTAGAGGTAAGAGCTCTGTATTGCTGTTCTTGGGACTCCTGTTCAGTTCTGCAAATTCTTGCAGTCCTGAGTCTGGTACAATCCGGCTGACCCAAAGACAACCGTCCTGCCAGACAAACTCGCTGTCGATATTTGCATCGCTTGTCTCCTGCTGCAGCAACTGCTCCTGAGCGAGGATCGTCTTGACTAGGTCCTTGTCATCCACATTGTAGTTTTCAGCATTGATGTCGATGGACATGTATTGACCCGCGGGATTTTCAGTCGCAATTGTACGCAGCAGACCAGCCACCACGGCCCCATCGGGATTGACGCCCTTTACCATCCCTGAAGAAGTCAAGCACAGCAAGCTTGCAGCGCTTGATACGAGATTTTGAAATGTCTTCAAAGTATCTTCGTCTTCATCTAGCGTCAACTGGTTCTCATGGAGGAACAGAATCACCCGTTCATTGGATGATAGATTGTGCAGGGCTTTCTTGAAAGGAACAACTTGAACAGAAGCCCCTTGAGACAGTAGATCTTGGTAGAGTGCGACAAGGAGCGACGGTCGCTCTGTTTCGTCGTGCCAGATCAACCTGATCTTAGCGGTTGCCCCCTCTCCTCGACTCTTTGCTTCCTGTCCGGGGTTCTCATCCTGCAGCGTACTCACAAGAGTCGTTGTCGTGTTGTGAGGATGAGGGTAATCGTCCAACACAATCTCAGTACCGTTGAACCCTGCCGCTCGGAGAGCTGTCTCCCATGAATTCAAACTCAAGAAAGGCATGTCCAAGCGCCCGTCGGGAATACCATGCCAGTATCCGGTGAGCGTTCCAAGCACCAGACCAACCAGTATTTGATTTCTGGTGTTCTCTACCAGTACCAATTTACCACCTGGCTTCAAGAGCTTTCGGCAATTTGCCAATGTCTCTGAAATGCTTGTTGTCGCATGCAAGGTCTGCGACGCCATGACGACATCATACACAGGCTGAAATCCTTGTTCCAGTGGGTCCTTCTCGATATCCAAGGTCGCATAGTTGACGTCGTGAAACTCGGCCATGGATTCCCGAGCCGAGGTCAAGAATCCCGGGGAAATATCCGTGAAAGTGTAGTCACCATATCGTTTGATGCCGTTGGGACCAGCAAGCGCTTTCATGGCAACTCGAGTCGCACCACCTGTTCCAGCTCCAAGCTCCAGTAAACGCAGATCGGGGTTTGCATGGCCCAGACTATCGAGGATGTTGTGAAGCTGAGGATATGCGCTGGTCATGAACAACCCTGTCTCGTAAAGCGATGCCAGAATTCCCTCATTGACGAGGACATCAACTCCGGTTGTGCGTTCCTTGAGGATATCACTCATGTTTGCATGTAGTGCCTTGACAGCTCTAGCTTCGGGGTTAAAAGACATTCCTTGGTACAACTCCTCAATGGATTGAAGTCTCTGCTCTTTCGAAAGCTGTTTTGCTTCTTGCATCAGAGGTGTATCCTCATGAACACGTCGCTCCACCCAATTGAAAAAGTGACCGACATTCCCGGAGGGTATCGGGATCTCCGAGCCTTTGCCAAAGGACTCATACATGTCGTAAACAATGATGGAGGCTATCTTATTCAAATTGAGTAGAAGCGGAATCTTCTCGAGGTTCTCCTTTGGCGGGCTGAATATCTGGCGACACTGATCGTTGTCGAGATTACGGATATCTGGCTTCCACACCAACCTCGTGAATGGGCTGCTAAAAGCTTTGGATTGAGCTGCACTAATCGACTTTGACTCGCTGTAGCTGATGCAACGAAGCTGGTCGATATTGAGCACAACGTCTCCAGTGTCATCAAGCACTTGGAGCTGGATATACGCGCCGCGGAGACCGCGAAGCTCTCCTTTCGCGATGGCCGTAGTCTGTTTTCCGTTGATGCCATTCTTGATGTACATCTCCGAGAGGTGAACAGGGACATACGCCGTGGTAGCTCTACTGAGCTCGCCTCCATGACAACCAATGAGGCCGAGTTGGAATGTAGCATCGAGTGAGCTCGGATGGACAAGATAACCCGATTCTCCCCCAGTTATGGTATCTGCGGTTGTGCTCATTGAAACTCTGGCTTGGACCACTTGTTGCCTAGGGTCGGCACTGATCTCCGACAAGCCTTGAAACGCTGACCCATACCCCAGGCCGATGGACGAGAACTTGTGATACCATGAACGAGCATCAACCACCTTCCGGCTGCTTGAGATGCTTATCTTGGTCTGCTCCTCGGGGTCGGCAATTTCAGCCTTTACAAGCCCGGTGCAATGTTCCGTCCATTCGTTAGACCCATGAGAAATTGTGCTGATGGTAAATGAGGCCCAAGTGGGAGATTTTGGGTTGAATGCGTCGTCAAGTTCCAGGCTCAGGATCACCTCAACGCCGTAGTCATCTTCTGGAATTCTAAGGGCTGATTTGATGGCAACATTTCGAAGTTTGTAGCCACTGACGTCCAGAGATTCGGGCAAATCTGTATAGACCTGAGCCATTGCCTCTAATGCCATGGTCATGTATCCGGCTGCTGGGAATACAGCGTCTGGGATCAAGCGATGTTCAGCTAACCAAGGAACATCCTTGACTCGAAGAATGTTGCGCCATTGTGGTCGCAACTTGGCGTTGCCAGCAATCCTAGAGCCCAGCAAGTCGTGCCTGATGACATCTCTCAATCGGTATTCCTTACTCACACGACTCTCGTTATAAATCACAGGGCCATAAGAATATTGGTACGGAGGAAGATCAATATCTGTATAGCCATGTACGACTGCAGTCTCACTGTCACTGCCCTCGTCGAAAGCGTTGACTGTACACAAGTCGATAGCTGCGTTGAGTCCGAAAAGCGTACCTGCAAGTTCCAACACAGACTCCCGTGCATCTTCGTTTCTGCTCAAAGAGGCAGCGTATGGTACAGATTTTCCAACGCTCTTCAGTATTTGGGTGACTGGACTCTTCAAGGCACCATGAGGCCCTATCTCAACGAGAACATCGATTGGAAGATTTTCTTGAGACACCATGTTTTTCAGCGCCTCGGAAAATCGTACCGGAGATTCTAGATTGGCCCGCCAATATGCAGCTGTCGTGTCAGAGCTTGATATAGACTTTTCAGGCGCAACAGAGGATAGCCAGGGCACTTCGGGATAATGCTCGTGGTCGACATCGAGCTCACGGATGCGATCGAGGCCTCCAGAAAGCATCGTACTATAGTCAGCACCTAATGGGATCATATGGTGCGAGTGGTACGCATTTCCACCTGTACGAAGCATGCGATTGAATACACCATCCGAGGTCAAGGCCTTTGCTAGCTGTTCAATGGCAGGTGTATCTCCAGACAGTGTGACGCTGTTTGGCGAATTGATGGCTGCAATTCTGGCCTCACCGCCTTGAAGAACATGCAAGTAGTCGGACACGTCCTCAGGTCCCAGGCCTACTGCTAACATCGTACCCTGTTGCTTGTTCTTTGCGACTGCTTTGCCGCGATAGTAAGCCGCCACGATGGCTTCGGCGGCTGTTATCCGACCGGACGCGTATGCTGCTGCCATCTCACCAGAAGAGTGCCCGACAACGCTCGAAGGACGAACTGACCAAGAAGCCAAGAGATCCACCAGACCGACTTGCAGTGCCGTGCATGCCGTCTGCGATATCTCAGGTTGTTGGACCAAGTCCTTTTCGCAGTTTCCGCTCAATATGTCCTTGATAGACCACGACGGAGGATCGTGCAGCGATCGGAGGACGTGATCTAGGTACAAAATGGCAGTCCGGAATGCCCGATACTGGAAAAGCTCCGCACCCATGGCCGTCCATTGCGCACCTTGACCCGTGAAGATAAATCCGACATTCGCCGACTGTAGGGGACTTGAGAAAATCTTTTTTTCGACATTCAAACCTTCCTTCACGTTGGATTTGTTGACAATGCGGAACGTCCTTTGCTGCAGCTTGGAGCGCTTCAACCCAAGAGTGTACGCCACGTTCGCCAGGGAGAAATCGTCGACGACGTCGGACAGCGCGTCAATGTTGAGCTTCAGCGATTGTGCACTCTGGGCGGAAAATGGCAGTAGAACAAGCTCGCGAGAAGGTGCGGTAGCTTTCTGGATCTTTTTCGGTTCTTCTATGTAGGGTTTATGTCGCAATACTGAGTCGCCGTTTTGATGTGCATTCGACTGTCCATTGGAAGTGGCACCATTGGAATACCCATTTGTACTCCCATTTGTGTGGCCGTTTGTGTGGCCATTTGTACGACCATTTGCTGCCTGTGCTCGACGGGTGGAGCTATGTCCTACATTTTCGTGATAACTCGGATAGACAACACTGACATCATCAATGATACAGTGCCCATTTGCGCCGCCGAAACCAAATGAGTTGATACTGGCTCGCAGGACCTTGTCTTCTGGCCATGGTGTCAACTCTGTGACCACATGAACTCGAGCCTTTTCAAAATCGATGTTTGGATTGAGTCTCTCGACGCCGAAACTCGGTGGGATCGCTCTAGCCTCTAGCGAAAGAACAATCTTCATGATGGCTGCGAGGGCGCTAGCACCCTCGCTGTGCCCCAGGTTGGTCTTGACGGATCCGATGAACAGAGGGTCAGTGGGCGAGGCTCGGACTGATGAGAAGACATTGCCGACCGCTGATACCTCAATGGGATCACCCACTGGTGTTCCAGTACCATGGCACTCGAAATAGGTCGTCTCTGAAAATGGTAGATTGCCAGCATTTGCGTATGCTTGGCGAATGACAGCTTCTTGGCCTGCTGCACTTGGCCGAGTGATGCCTCCAGTCCGACCATTTGCATTTACAGCTGTACCTCTAATGAGAGCTCTCATGGGGGACCCATCCAGGGCAGCTAATGATGACCTTTTGATATATAGTGCGGCAAATCCTTCACCTCTCGCATACCCATCGGCGCTGGCATCGAAAGTGTGACATCTTGAAGTAGGCGACAGGGCGCCGAGCTTGTTTAGTGCAATCTGTAGGCTGGGGTCCACTAGCCAGTTGGACGCTGCTACAATGGCCGAGTCGCAGTCTCCGTTGCGGATAGAATTGACTGCCAAATGCACTGCATACATGGACGAGGAACAAGCAGTATCCAATGCAAGACTAGAGAAATGGTAAATCATAGTGAAGGGAGTTAGAGAGCGATCTTGGTACATACCTTGGGCCCTGCAAGTTGAAGATATAGCTTATACGATTAGCAAGGATACTGGTTGCCGCACCTGTGGTGGCATAAGGGCGAGGGTAGTCCCAGTCTCTGGCTTGCATCATCCAGTGGTCGAGGGAGAAGTTGCCGACGAATACGCCCGTCCGAGATCCTGAGATACTGTCCCAAGTCTCGCCACCATTCTCGAATGCTTCGTAGACGACTTCGAGTAGCTTCCGCTGCGACGGGTCCATGGTTTCCACCTCCAGACCCGTCATACCGAAGAAAGAATGATCGAATAGCCGGGGGTCCTCGTCCACCAGGAATCCACCTTTGGTCGACATTGTACCTGGGCGATCCGGATTTGGATGGTAGAACCCCTTCTTTGAGAAGCGTGGCTCGACAAATTCCCGGTACCCATCTCTCTTATTCTTCAAGAGATCCCACAAGTCGCCAGGCGACTTGACACTACCAGGCCATCGGCACCCTGTTGCACTCATTCATGAGCATGTGGTCTGTAGGTACCTATCGAGGAATATTTGACTTACCCATGCCAACTATGGCTATCGGCTCAGGTCCATCGCTGGGCCTTGCCTCTGAAGTCATGGTTGAAATTGCTTCTGATTTTGGTATCTATTTTCTGATTGTGTTGAAGTGTCAGTCTCTGACATTGAACAGGACATGGCCTTGGACTTTGGAATTCTTGCAGAAACTATCCTTATCAACTGTGATCAAGTTTCTCCAGAAAAAGGTTGGTCGTACCGTGCCAATCTGCGAATGTAAGCATGCCCGACTTCGGACTTTCATGAAAGGTACAGAGTGGTCGTCGTAATGCCGCTTTTTTTCGGCCGTCCGCTGATCAGCAATGCAGTCACTCGGGCATGATGCCCGGACTTTTTCGGTTTTATCAATGTAGCGACACCCTGTGCGTCACAATGTAACTATGGTTTGTGTGGGGGATTTTGTTGAGATGCGAATTGATAAGTAAACAGCCGGTAGGAAAAAGTTACGGGGCGTCTTCCACAAGCCGCCTGGTTTCTTATCTCTGTTATTCCTACATTCGGGAGCGACTCATCCTCACTTTTGAGAACCGTTCATCCCTGCTTCCAGAGACAAACGAACGTCTAAGATGGCTACCAACGGTATCAACTCGCACCAAAACGGCCATGTGCCTGCCAAGGGTGCTTCCATCCTCGAGCTGGCCGAGAATATCCTTGAGCAAACAAAAGGCATCACGAAATATCTTCAAGCCAATAATCTCGCCGCTCCGACATTCTCGGTGAACTCTAGTGATCCTCCAGCGACCGAGCAGTACCAGGCCCTACAGAGCAGTTTGCGAGAATCCTTGGAGGACCTGCAGAGATTGATTGACGGTCCCCGAAGGTTCCTGCGTTCTTTCGCCGCTTATACCTACGACTTGGCATCAATGCAAATCGCTCTAGACTTTGAATTCTTTACTTTGGTGCCGGCCGAGGGCGAGATCTCGTTGAAGAGTCTTGCGGAAAAGGCTGGTTTGGATCTCGACCGCGTCAGCCGCACGATCCGCATGCTCATCACTTTACGATTCTTCCAAGAGGACACTCCCGGCTTTATTTCGCATAGCTCCAGCTCCATTGTCCTCCACAAAGATGAGGAGTTGCGAGCTACAGTGCACTACACGTACGCAAATCCTGCCGAATACCAGTGCTCACCCGCTTCCGCAGAACCGCTCACTCTGTTACAGGCTTGACGAATTGCTCAAGGCGGCCGCCTACTCGGCTGCCAGCTTGAAGGCAGACCCATTCGAGGCGGATAGCAACCATTGTCCATTCAAATATCAGCATGGCCTTCCCATTTTTGAATGGTATGCTGCAAATCCGTCTAACGCGGGTCGTTTTGCAAGGGCAATGGCAGGGGCAACTAGAAGTAAGTTGACACTCACTCTCTGATCTCATGACCATTTTTGGACTCTACTCAACATACGATAGTGGATCGGCACATCAACGAGCTAAGAGACTGTTTCGACTGGGGTAGTTTGAAGGGCACAGTGGTCGACTGCGGTGGTGGCAGTGGACATATCTCCATGACTTTGGCTCGGGTAAGTGACCCTGGACTGTCCGAGACGCTCCGACCTGCGATAATTTGCTGACCTATTTTGTTGCTCAGCTTTTCCCTGAGCTCACGTTCGTAGTGCAGGACGGGTCGACGAACATGTTGGATGAGGGCCAGAAGCTGCTCACCGACGATATTCGTGACCGTGTCTCATTCGCGCAGCACAGCTTCTTCGACCCACAGCCGTACCGAGACGCAGCGGCGTTCCTCATTCGCCAATGCACGCACAACTGGTGTGACCGAGACGTTATCACCATGTTCAAGGGCATGGTGCCAGGCCTCGAGGGCTCCAGTCCCGACACGCCGCTACTGGTCAACGACATCATCATGCCGGAGCCGGGGCAGTGGCCGCGATACGCAGAGCGCGAGGTGCGACAGATTGATCTCGTTATGCTGGTAGGATTCGGCGCAAAACAGCGAACCAAGGCAGAGTTCGAGACCCTGTTGAAGGAAGCAGATGCCAGGTATGAGATTCGCAAGTTGCACTCGACGGGGCCGCTCGGTCTCCTCGAGATTTACCTCAAGCGATAGATACATATGTACGTAATGACTAGAGGTTTAGCTTGAACATGCTATCAAGGCATACATTCAAAACAGACCCAGATGGATTGAAGACTGCGCAGTGATGCCGCTACAATGCTGAGACTCTGTGTGCGAATTTGGTAAATTATCGGTTCGAGGCGCGCACGTACTGGTCTTATCGCAATGAATGCCGCATTTGTGCTGAGTGGATGGATGGCAACACGTCAATTGATGACCTTGACGGCATGCAGGTCGAGCATAACGGCCCATTATGCCCTGCAGGGTCTGGCTAAAAAGACCTCGCGGGGCGTTCCGCGGGCTTGGTCAGGGTTAGGGCCAGATGCCCGGCTTCCTCGACCAAGTCCCGAGAAGCAAGTATGTTAGGCCTGGGGGTACATTACTTGGCGGGCGGGGTTTGCACTGGCCCCCCACTGAGAGCATGCTTGGACCTGGAGCAATGCCCGATTTCCATACTTACAGCGACCTACTAACTATTAGCAGCGCGCAGGGAAACCTGGGGGCGCCAGAGGGTCACACCCAACATAACTCGAGGTACCAGGTCGTGGATAAATATCATATCATATTGTGCCAATTTAGACTTTAGGTGGCACACTGCAGTAAAGGGCGGGACAGGTTCTATAGGTCACTTTATCGGAGCGGGGAGTGCAAGCTGGCAGGTGCATTGCTGACTGCATTATCAGTAACATCTATGGACACCCCAGAACACAACCAAATACCCGACAGAACCTTTCAGCTGGGCGCTGGGAGCATCCGCCCGAATGCAACCTCGGACTGCTCAACACCACACAACGTTCAACGTCCAGTCTAGCTGTTGCGAGCTGACGTGAGAACTCGTGTCTCATATTCATGCCCAGAAATCTGCAATCAAGACCCATCTGCTGCCAAGGCAGCCAGGAAATGCTCTAAGCTTGGGGTATGTGGGAATCGTTTGACAGTATTTGTCTACCCGCCGCATACATGCGTGCACACAACACACACACACATGCACGCACCTAAGTTGCATACTCACCTATTTCAGTAAGCTTACCTATGTTCCATATGTGCGTCCAGGGTTTCTTACCGCGTTCGATATATTCTTCATCAACATAGGATATGCCGATCGATCGAGTGTCAGACGAGACATACATATCTGTTACGACATTGTACGCGCCCGTCTTTATCACCAATGACTGAATTCGGTAAAATTGCCTGTTCATTCTTCTGGCTACCCTCATGCAGAAGACACAATCATGTAGCCCTTTTGGATTTCATGACTGACATATGTAAGTCACATATTTGAATCAATTGAACACGGTCCACCCGAGACTGGGAGGGAGCGCTTCGCTCTGATCTCCTGCAAACTCTGCCTGCGATGGACAAGGCAAACCGGAGGCGACGAGTGTATGCATGCATCCATTGCTACAAACGAAAACAAAAAGTAGGTAGAGGTTTTGTCTTCATTCGAGATATCAAGCTGTATAGACACCTAGCTCACAAAGACATCCAATCGACTAGTGTAATCGACAATACCCTTGCGACCATTGCACTCGTCGGCGACGACCAGAAGAATGTGCTTATTATCCTTCTTCTTCTTCCACCACCTCAAATGCGTCTTTGCCAAGACAGGCGGATACAAGTAGCGACACAGAGAATGATGCACTTCAGCGCAGAATCAGCGTTGGGACCGATGAGCATAGCTGGTGGACTCCAGACAGCAACAGCACCACCGTCAGCAATAGTTGCACATCCTCACTATCTGATCTTTTTGGATACTTTGAGGAAAGCGAGTCCAACACGATTGCATTGCTCCATATGGTCGGTACCCCTCCAAGCGATCTCGTACCTACTGTCTCTGGTCTACATAAAAACGACCATTAACTAACCTTGGTTTAGGCGGGACTAGATAGAAGGCAGATCTTGGGTGATACATATCAGACCTTGCCACAAAACGCAGCGGCCAGTGTGCAGCAAGAACTGGAAAGGCTACCTGATCGCCAGATTATTGATTTTATAATCCAGTTCTTTATCACTGATGTCAATTGGTGAGTCTCCTTCGTATCTTGCCCGCCCCTATTTAAGGCCAAGCTTGTAGAGAGGTCAAATGGTCTGAAACGGCAACCAACTTTGTAGGTGCCCGATCTCGTAAGTGAACAGCATCTCACTAACCACCCGTGAACTCTAGGATGGAACAGATCTTGCACCCACCTGTAAGTCCAGTCCTTTGCTTACGGCTGCATTTCTCTTCTTTCCCCCGAGATTGTAGCAACCTGTAGGGATTATTCGCTTGCTACCTGCATCTGCAACAATGTGATCTGATGCTTACTGGAATCATGATGGAACAGTGGTTTTTAAAGGAGTATTATGCCTGGTGGTCCAAATTGCCGCCTCCATCTCTAGCCGATTGCGAATTTACCATCCTTGTCTTGAGGGTCTGTTCTTATGCGTCGCAATTCCTGCCTTCTCCATCACATACAATTGACAGTATCCGTGGAGTATCCCTGACGGACATCAGAAGAGACTGCGATGAGATTGCAGACAGTCTTGCCAGCACTTGCAGTAGTCTAGATACGAGAGGCACGCTGTTGCGGGTACAACAGCTTGCGTTCGTCGGTTTAAGACTCCAGTGTGAAGGCCGAACCACTGCTTTCTGGGACACCCTTGGCAATCTTCTACGGGTAGCACAACGTGTTGGCATCCACAAAGAAGTACCAGCATCAATACCAGGCCCATCCGAGCCCGAGAAAGAAATGCGCCGACGATGTTTCTGCATTCTCTACATATGGGACAGGTATCATCACCCTTCATGTTGAACCGCTCAAGACCAAAACTAAGCATTGGACACAGCTTGCTTTCAAGACAGCTTGACCGCATCCCGTTTCTACCAAGCGGGCTAGCTGCTACCAACCTACCTCGCATGAGACTCTTGCTTGATCCAGATGATATAGAAGCGCCCGAGACCTTCACTGAACGTCTTCTTCAAGTGCGTTTGGCAAATTTCTGGAGGAGTCTCAGCCCCAACTTTGGACTGGAGTATGACATGACCGAAGCTGAGACCAGATATGAGAGATTCTGTGCTCAATTTCTCAATACTCTGCCGCCAGCCTTTGCACTTCAGCCAAACAAGATGTGGGACGCGCGGATACCCATGCTTTCAAGGCAGAGGCAAGTTCTGCACATTACCATTTGGGATACTGTCTGCTGGAACTTCAAACCCCTACTTCTCCTCCCATCGACTGTAGTGCAGAGCCTCCCCTCGTACAAGCAAGTACTGCTCCTCTCGCAAAAGAAAATGCTGGCTATGGCGGCACTCAGTATGCTTGCCGCTGTTGACGTACTACACAACCTAATGGGTAATTCTCACACACGATCTGCCCCTATTATCTTCGCCACGTTCGAGGCTGCAGTTATTATTGCCTCGATTTGTCTGGACCCAGCGTTTGTTGAGGAAATTGACACGACTATCCAGCCATCTGTATTAACCTCGTTGATGAACGGAGGAACTTCACTGAGCAAGGACGGCTGCTTGAGGGCTCTTCATAGTGCACAGAAGCGCTTGCACATGTTGGCCGAGGTCAGTAGCATGGCAGATGCCGGGTCGCGGGTTTTGAACAACCTCGTCGAAAGATTGAACCCTCGATCATGCGAGTCAGAAGAATTAGATCTAGAAACAGTTGTGCCCGAGTATTGGGCAAACATTGATCATGATCCAGCCGTGCAGGTTTTCGGGCTGAGCGGCTTTCTTTCCAGTTCAGTACCTGATGACCCATATCCAGATTGGGATATGCTGGGTCCTTGATCAAGAGGGATAGAGCTAGTGATAAAGTATCGAAAGCACAGACTTGCGGGACTAGATTATAGATTTGTACAATAGATATCGGAGAAACTCTCTGGCGAGGACTTTGTTTCATTAATTTTCCGAAAGGCAATGGTATTCACATTCGGAGTCGCCTTTTGTATCATGAATTTAGCAACACCATGTCTAGTGAAGCTCGACTATCTACAGTGGACGGCGCAAAATGGAATTTCG
This sequence comes from Pestalotiopsis fici W106-1, assembly GCF_000516985.1. NCBI lineage: Eukaryota > Fungi > Ascomycota > Sordariomycetes > Amphisphaeriales > Sporocadaceae > Pestalotiopsis > Pestalotiopsis fici. The sequence goes on along the minus strand of NW_006917091.1, from coordinate 1,579,673 downwards.
GATGGAACAATTTGACAATATTTGAACACTACTCGAAATCGCCATAGCTAAAAACCAACTAGCACCCGCACGATATCACTAGATAGGGTGTATTATACCACTGCCAAGCATTTGCAAATCGAAAATTCTGTTGTTTTCTGCACAACTACAAGCTGTATTAGCTAAACAAATCTTTAGTAACTTGAAGACTTGGCAAACAAACCCCATGCCATGGGCGTCGAAGGCTGCTGACATTGTGATCGATCCCAAGGCCCTAGCAATTCGATTTCGGTTCTGTGACTGCTAGACTAGAGTAGCAAGCAGGATCTCAAAGGATCGTGGCGCAAACATCAACATCAGGGCTACTGCCGTGTCCCGTTACTCAAGACTTTAGGGAAGGACGGGGGTACAAAACGGGCCAGGTACCCCGCGGTAGGTAGAGCCCCCAGCCATGTGCACTTTTAGGGCCCCGGGCCCAGATTTACCCGTTTGCGTCCGTCATGTTCCCATAGGACCGAAAAATCTCGGCTTGGAACTTCACACCACAGGGGGAATCTCACCTGCATACATGCCCGTCGTCAGACGGACGTTGTCAGCCGGACAGACGGACATAAGATGGCGCTGCAACAGATATCCTATTATCAGGGAATCACCCCAGATCAGCTCACGGATATGGTGTCATCACCCCGCGGAGGTCAAGGCAGGGCAATCATGGCGATATGGCCTGCCTGATGCGTTCTACCCTATGCATTTGATCTATCAACATTACGCAACTGTAAGTACTTTGTGGCACAGTCCGACCCGACCACTGGCGGGCCAAGAGCCCCCCTCCTTCCGCGCCTCCTTCCGCGCCTCCTTCCGAGGTTGAAGCGAGCTCGAGCTCCCAATCACGGCATCTGTGCCTTTCTGCTGGAGGGCTCCTGTACACCCATCGGCTTTCCGTTGCATTGGGCGGGCTGTTGAAGACCGCAAAAAGGCGGTCTAGGCTGGCGATGCATCTGGCATCTGCATCAATGTCGTCACGCTCTCCTGGGGAAGACAATGATGGCCATTTAGCACATGCATCTCGTTGGTATCGGGTCGGCCAAAGCAAAGCCGACATCGCAGACTGCTGAGCACTTGAGTATGCAATAATCACTCTGTTCAATGCTGCTGGTCGCTCAAATCCTTTCACGATTTCTATCAAAGCATCCCGCGAGAATTGCTACCCAAAAGAGAGATATAGAGATTAAAATAAGACATGGCTTCAACGCCGTATGACTTTGCCGCATCGGCACCTTACCATGCCGTAGCCTTCCTGGCCATCGCAGCCTACAGCCTCTATCGATGGCTACTACCCAAACCGCTGCCAGGCATTGCGTACAACGCCAAGGCCGTGCGGTCCCTTTTTGGCGACGGGCCGGATATGCTGCAAGAGATCAGCCTCACGCATGAGTTTGGCGTCTGGTGCGCTGACCAGGTCGAGCGCTTGGGGGCGCCCATCTGCCAGGTCTTTGTGCGCCCATTCGCTAAGCCCTGGATTCTGGTCAGCGACTTTCGCGAGTCCCAGGACATTCTGACGCGGCGAACCAAGGAGTTTGACAAGTCCTCCTTCATTACCAATGCGATGGCGAGCCTCGGCGACTTTCACCCACGCTTCCTGACGAATCAAAAGTTCAAGGCTTCGCGCGGGTGGCTCCAGGATCTTATGACTCCGTCTTTCCTGCATGGACACATGGGCCCTATAATCTATTCCAAGGGGCTAGAGCTCATTCAGCTGTTTGAGAGGCGCATGGAGCTGGCGGCCGGCAGGCCGTTTACTGTCCGGGACGATTACGACTTTGCCTCTCTGGACGCCATGATGGGCTGGGCCTTCGGGAGCAATCTGGGATATACGGCGGTCGGCCCCCAAGTGGAGCTAGCTGCCAATCTGGACCCCTCCGAGATCCCGCAGGGTGGTCTGGACGATCCGATCATATTTCCTCCAGCCAAGCTGCACGACTTCCTCGTGACGGCGCACGAGGTGCCGCAGGTAGTCGAGCGTACTGTGATTGCCTGGGTCCCCAGCCTCAGCTTGTTCTGGTGGCGGAGGATGTCCTGGTTCAAAAAGCTGTTCTCAGAGAAGCAAAGGACGGTGAAGAGCCAGCTTGAGATCGCCAAAGAGCACTACGAGGCGGGCGAAATCAAGTCTGGCCTGGAACACATGCTGATGCGCGAGGCTTCGGCGGCCGAGAAAGAGGGCCGGCAACCGGACTTTGACAACCACTTGATATCAGATGAGGTATGTCGGAGCTAATCATTGTCTTCTTACATCTACATGAGTAAATAAATGCAAAACACTTGACTAAAACATTTCCATGAGTCTAGATCTTCGGGGAGATCATCGCTGGTCATCACACCACTGGCGGTGCCATGGGGTGGCTGACAAAGTTCCTCACGGGCCACCCGGATGTGCAATCCCAGGTCCGGTCTGAACTTTACGCCACTTTCCCCCAGGCACTGGAGGAGGACCGGCTGCCGTCCTTTGACGAGATCCGCAAGGCCCGGCTCCCCTACCTGGACGCAGCGTTTGAGGAAATGTTGCGCCTGACCTCCGTGACGGTGACGCGCGAAGCACTGTGTGACACGCAGATCCTGGGCCGGCGCGTCCCCAAGGGTAGTCAGGTTTTCCTCGTCTCCAATGGGCCGGGGTTTCTATCGCCGTCCCTGCCTATCAATGACAGCGACCGGAGCCCGACGGCCAGGGCGGCAGCGGAAAAAAGCTGGGACGAGACTCAGGACCTGCGGCTCTACGAGCCGGACCGCTGGCTCGTAAAGAAGGAGGACGGCTCCGTGGAGTTTGACCCCAATGCCGGACCGCAGCTCGGGTTCGGCCTGGGCGCCCGCAGCTGCTGGGGCCGGCGCATGGCGGCTATGGAGGTCAAGACGATACTATCCATGCTGATCTGGCACTTTGAGATGCTCGAGATACCCGCGGCGCTTAGTGGCTACGCTGGATTTGACGGTGTGTCGCGGCGGCCGCAGAAGTGCTTCGTCCGGCTGAGGAGAGCAAGGGCGTAAGAGGGTGGGGGGGCTCAGGGAGCATGGAGGAGTCATGGCGTTGGGTGGCTGCAAACTTGCATGATGCATGGACGGGACGGAAGAGGTGTCTAAGACATTAAAAGGGTACGGTTTCAAGGCCGAGCAGCCCTGCTTGTAGTAGTGGTTTTTCCCCACCCTGCAACACCTAATCAAACTCCAGATTGTGAAAAGAGAAATATTGATTCAGTTCCCAGTGTTTGTTAATAATTCCAGCAAACAAACTCAGGATCCCATGTTGATACGTTAATAGCAGCAGTGATGGATTCGCGTCAGTATTCGTGCATTGCCACTCGCTTGTTCTTACTAAATTTCTTTGCATCAATTTAATGAGGATTGGATGTGGTGAGAATGAAAATATTCAGCTGTTATTATTAGGGTTCAAGGCGTCCTTATGATCCTCAAACGAGAGGGGGGCTGAGAAAGTGGCAGAAGGCTAATCCATCGGATGATCGGATTTTAGCCCAGCTCCCACGTGTCTACGACCGCCAGTATGTCGGTCAGGAACGCTCTTTGTCCTTTGCGCAAACGGAGGGACAGACGAGACAGATTGGGCACTTTGTGTTACCTCGGATCTTAGCATGCTTAAGCCCGCCCTGTAAGCCAAATATTCATTTGGGGGCGTAAAAGGGAAGATCTAACCAATGAATTCGTATTACCTCACTCGCGCTGATCTCCTTGCTCTTGGCGTTTTCGGGGGGTCGGTGAGACTTGACGCTGATCTCGGAATATGTATATATAAGTAGTGGAATGACTTTGCCCGATTTTGCTCTACTGTCAAGATAATGGACTGTTTTTATAGGTGTTTTCCCTTTCGATCGAGAACTGCTAGTACTACCACTACTTTGAATAATAACAACAACAAACACAGCGACAGCAACGTTTACAGCAGCGAGAACAAAATGTCGGCTACTTACGATGTACAGACCTACCTGTTGGACCGGGCCAACATTCACGACACAGTCTTCAAGCTAGTGAGTGTGGCTGGAAGCATTTGGAATAATACATCCTGCCCATGAGCCCCTGATGAGTGATATTAATACGAATTTTCACAGATGCAAAGCTTTGACGAGGTTGATACCCCCAAGCTGGTCAACGCCGTCTATGCACCCAAGGTGCACCTGGACTACACGGCCATCATGGGCGGCGAGCCGCAACACCTCGAGAGCGAGGTCTGGGCCAAGAGCCTCGAGCCTATCCACAGCGCCTATGAGGCGACCCAGCACGTTGTGCAGTGAGTGGAATCTCTCCAATGACGGCCTCATTTCACTCCTCCTCCCAGGGGGAAAGGGGGAGAGGTGAGCCAATGGCGGCTGACTAGTTGTTTTTCGCGATTTAGGGATCTCCTGATTGAGCTGCCCCAGCCCACGGGCAAGTCCAAGCCCAGACCCAACAGCTGCACCGCAATCTGCGTCGGTGACGCCAAGTTCTACCGCCGCAATGGCGATGGTCTGCCTTGCGTCATGGAGAGGCGCACCGGTGTAAGTTGAAACAATCCCGCCTTGGGAATTACCTGAAATGTCCACCAGGCTAAAGCTAATTGTTCATGTAGGGCCGCTATGATCTGGAACTTGTCCGTGTCCCCGAGCTCGAGGAGAAGGGCGAGAACCCCTGGAGAATCAGCAAGCAGACAGTCAAGCTTAGTGTCATGGATTTGGGCGCCGCCCCCGAGGCCAAGTAGATGCATCGAATTCTTTGAATCTATGGGCGTACTGGATGAACGATGCTTTTGGAGACAGTTAGATGGAATAAATGATACATTTTCATTTTATATCTGGGCTTTCACCACATCATTGAAATCGTGTCATGCTTAATTTGAATACTCTGTGGTACTGACGTAGTTAGTACCCACCGCAGATCACCTGCGTGGGTAAATAGGTCGCTCTATAGCGCCTCTCTTTTGTAGATTACCTAGGTTAGTAGAGATCAACTCAGGCATCTTTTAATCCTCCCCCGTCATCTCGTCTTCAGTCCCCCTTCACATGTTGGCTCAAGTGAGATATTCCGTTTCGGTGCAGACTGATCCTTTGTCGCGTTTGCTACACTAAATGAAAACTTGGTCAACTCATAAGCAATGACATTTAATTCCGTGACAGACTATGATGTAAATGAAGGCTCCAAAACAATTATAATTGCGCAAATTTTGTCAGATCACCTGTGATTGTAGGCATATCTTACAATCTTCTGCTATGGAGAAAAACAAAAGGTATATTATGCATCCGTATGCGTCTAAGTCTAACCAAATACTCCATCTGCAAATCTAAAAATATTAATTCCGTTTCCAAAGATTATTCCCCTAAACGCCGAAAGTCCCTTTAATCATATTTACAAAAGTCCGCGAGCATCCACGGCCACCACCTTGGCGGGCTCAATGATGGTTCCGTTGACAGGCGCCACTGTCGCGCCGTTGGTCGAGACGTAGATGGTGCTGCGATCCCACTTGGTCCGCCCGAAAGCTACCGCCGTGTCACCGGCCACGGTTAGCTCAATGGGCGCGCCGACCACTACCTGCGTGCTGCCGTTTCGAGCGACGCGGACCAGCATATTGTCCACGTCCGTCGTCACCCAGACGTTGCCGGCATCGTCCAGGGCAAAGTCGTCGACGGCGATTGCCAGCCCGTGCAGGTCAGCCACGAGCTCAACAGCGGCGCCGCGCGCGGACAGGCCGTCGCTGCCCAGCCGGATGCGGTACACTGAGATCAGGTCCGAGTTGCTCCAGTACAGGTACCGGCCGTCGGCGCTGGCCTTGATGCCATTGACGGCAAAGCCAGAGGAGGCGACGGGCTTGGGGCGGGTCTGGGGCGTGTCGACTAGGATACGGCTGCGGCCCGAGGCCATGTCCAGGTGATAGATGCGGCCGTTGTTGTTGTCGGTGACGGCTACGGCGCCAGTGCCAGGAATATGCGTGATACCATTGAGCAGGCCAGCGTCGGGGATGGAAGCTATCCGCTTGACCTCAACCTTGGGGAGCTGCGACGGCTGCTGATGACTGCCGCCGCTGGTGGGATAGCCGCGCCGCGACGAGTATGAGGCCGGGAAGCGCACCTCCCATACGCCCATGGTGCCGTTGATGGCGTCATGAACGGGGTCGTTACCGCGGTGGAAGCGACCACCGCACACGACAAAGACCTCATCTCTGTCATGTGAGAGCTCTACTTCGCCGATGCCGAGGATGGCCGTGTACTCTACACCAGGTCCACCGTTGGGGTCCATGCCCGGGTTGAAGTTGTATAGCTCCGAGAAGCGTCTGGAGTCCGAGTATGGCTCCTGGATGATGTAGATGGAACCGACTGGCTCATAGAGGGTTACCAGCAGGTCGCCATTTGACCTAGCGACAATATTCTCGAAGAAGGTGTCACTGCGGTTGAGTTGGGCAATAGTCTTTGCGGGGAGTGGCAGGGTGACATTTCGAGGATCAACATATTTTGGAGAGTATTGTCCGCGACGCAGGACAGGCTTGGCTAATGTTGAGCCTATCAAGCTCGCTATGACAGCGAAAAGGCCAAAGTTCACCATGATTTTTGAGCAAGACGATGTATATGATAGGAGAATTGGTGAGATTCTGTGTTCGAGGAGTTGCGAATTGAAGGCCTTGAGGAATCGTAAATTTCAAAGACTCTTCACCCTGTGGGTTATAACTCATATCTATCATTACTATTCAATATCTGATCCTTCTCTTTTTTGTTTCTTCCTTCTTTTCTTTTTCTCTGTCTATCTCGTTCGTATCGAAACCGGAAATAACACATGGGATAATCCTGCCGTCCTGCTGAAGCCTTCCTCACTCTACACAGCCGCTTAGGTTTAACAATACATTTTGCGAGTACGCACCACTGGGCGCTGGATTCAGTACTGGGCGTTGGCATCGTGGGCTTGTCATATGAGTTTTTGGGGATCTATTATCCATCAGCTGAAGCCCAGCTGGAGCTCAGCTTCGCCTCATCTCGTCTTACCTAATACCACACCATCTCAGGTACACGCCACGAGATCGCGGGCGGCTTACCCGCGTCAGCGATCTCGGTTCGAAAATAGCTGTCACGTTGTCGCCAAGAGGCTTCCTTTTAAAGCCACACGTGTGGTCGCCGACTTGTGGGATTCCAATGTGGCTGCTTCCTGAATCAGGCACGATAGCGAATATTATGTTTCCCCTGCCACGATTATATTTCTCTTATTTTTACCTGATTTACTAAGCTAAGCTAATTTGAGCTTCGGGAATAAGCCACAACCCGAGTATACTTCTCCCACCGTGATCGCTTAGGATTGACACAGTGCAATGTTGTCCAATCCACAATCCACGGGCAACCATTTTCCCACTATTACAGGTGTTCCGTCACCGAAACATTCCTACCAGTCAAGCATCTTACGCGGTTCCTTATGTTTATTTATGGGCGATCCTAAAACAGAAGTACGCGCCCGTGTCTGAAATATTTGTTTTTAAGACACGTGCTCACTTGGCTGCGGCCGCACACCTTTCTCGAACGCATATTAGATGGATACAGACCTTCTGGAAGAGAGCGGAAATATAGCTCTGATATGTGCGATTTCCTTTCCTTTTTTGGACATGCCTTTTTATCGTTCCTAATGCACGTCGGCGCCGATTCGAACCACTCGACCGTCTCCCACGAGCAATACACTCCTGCACAAAGTTGCGAACCCTAGTTGTCAAGGTCCTAAAGGAGAACCTTTAATCGTGAAATCTGTCAATGACGAGTCGAAAAATATCTTGGAGGTCTCGACACAGGGCATGTCATCTTACAAGCGTGGGAATATTATGGATTTTATTCTCTAGTTCCTCGGCAAAGTCATGCGTGGCTTCGACTTGGGAGAGTACCTGATCGAAGTCTCGTGATGCTATCTCGAAACTTTCATCAGTACAGCCAGTGTGTAAAATCGCTATCATGCCACCAATAGTTTTATGTATGCACGCATGGCCCATTTTTGATCACCCCTCCACACTTGTACGATCGGCACTCGACGATAGATTACGTATATCGTTATTTAGTTTAATATCATTTCCGTATGGTCTATTTGGTATCAAAGTCTTCATAGTGCCTGACAGGTAGTCCCGACTATTAAATTTGCATTTTGTCCCATTATCCTTACTTCTTCCTCATCGGTACCAAGCACAAGGTCGAAAGTGGTGCGTGAGCCATCCATTCTCACTGGCACCTGAGTACTGAAGATGGCATAATCACCCAAAGTCTGGTCAGTTTGTTCAAGTAATGTCGTCTCGGCTTGTAAAGCATCGAGAAAGACGCCCTGTCTTGCTATCGAATGAACAAGATCCAAAGCGACTGTGTTGTTTACGTTTTCCAGCCTAACGGCAGCGGAGACAGTAATGGTTGCAGTTCCATCATTGTCTGTGATGTTGACACAAGACTGGGACTGTTGATACAGAATCTTATCTTGTACGGGGAATCCGTGGCCGAGATTGTCGTACGTTGTTGACTCGCCCGTAGAAATGGTTTTTAGCTGTACGTCAAATGAGCTGATACCGGACTCTGGGTTCAAAACCGTCGCAAACTCGAACCACGCGAAGGCTTCTCCAAAGAGACCCGCGGATAGTCCTCCTTGGAACGTTCCCCGAGTCGTCGTAATCACGTCTGATGACCTGACGCCATTTCTGTCGATGTATGTCAAGTTCATGCCGAGATCGTTATAGTTGCGACCAGTACTCGATGTAACTCGTACACGAACTCTTCCTTGGAAATCAATCTTCCCCTCGCTGTTCAAGGCCATCAGCGTGATATAGGGCTTGATATCAATGGCTTCAATCGGATCCCCGAGTGTCACGTCGGCGGGGACAGTGTTAATCATTCTGGTAAAGATGTCCGCACACTTTGCCTGAAAGACCGATCCATCTGCTAGCTCATTCATGGTTTGATTCCCATCAGCCCCGAACACGCGCTTGTCGGAGTTGGTGGTGTCATTGGTTCCCACAACCAATGGATTCTCGGACGAGTCTTCTAGGTATTGAGTGACGACCACATTATCAAACTTTGAAAACGATGTTCCGTTGTTGCCTTCAAATCGCGAGACGTGGCCAACTGTTGCGTTACCCGTGATCTCTGGAAAGTCTTCGCCGTGCACACCCCCAAGCGTGTGGCCACAAGCGACCATTGAGATCATGTCGCTGACATTGAATCCAGCTTTTGCAAACATCTGTGTATGCATATCGATATCTTGCTGAGGCTCCGGAACGCCCGGAGGTCCAGCTTCAGTTGCATCGATCCTGCCTGGTCTGAAGGGTATCGAAGGGCCACCACACGCTCCGGTGGCTATGATGGTCGCTAAAGCGATGAGATCCGCCGCACCAGACCGGCTCGTGTAAAAGTTGCTCAAGAAGCCAAAAGTGTTATTAAAGGCCGACCCTGGGTTCTCCGCCCGGTCCAACTCAAACATGATTGACGCATCCAGCCCACCAGTCCCAGCCGCCGCGTCATGGGTGGCCATATCGTGATATGCTGTGCGTACCCATTCTGCTGCATTCTGTCGCCCTTCAATGTTTGTGCCAAAAGAGCACGGGCTCACACCTATTTGGTTAGCATTGCTACTTTGTCAGCCAGGTAAATCAAACTCACCATCGATAAACCCGAAGTGAATATAGCCCGACTGTAGGTACATGATATCCTCAAGGAAGTCATGTTCTGATGGCCACACATATGCGCCATGAGAGAGCCCCACTAGGGCAAGCCCAAACAATTCCAGCCAGTGCATTTGCATAAGGTCGATTGCTATCCTCAACATGCGTGAGTTCAAAGGTGGGATTTTTAGATTCTAATTGTGAGCGGCAAAGAGCGCATGTGACTGATTATATGCGAGACAAGCCGGGAACTCCTGAACGAATTAAGCGACAAACGTTGCAAATACGCACCATTCGATGGGTTCCACCTCGTATTCAACTACAGATTAACCTAGAAAATATGCATAAATATCAAATTTGACAGGGTTTTAAATATACACCGTGCACGATGGTGTTACATGGCGACTAATTGTGGGGAAACAATGCCACATCATTAGCGGGTACCGTAGCAAAACGACAACGTTGCAATTGGTAGGTAGGTATTCGACTAAAGCTAATACGAAGCCTGGTATACGAGACCTAGTATACGAGATCTATCATCGGCTTAGTCGAAATCGGAAAAGGGCTCAATTCCACTTTTCCTGGATGGCCCCGGGGCTAGCCCCTGGAAGCCCCGTACAATTATGTATCTGGACGACAAGTGTGTTGAAGCACACCATGACCCTGGCGTATGGGAGCTAGTATCCACTAATCAATGATAATTATAAGAATCAAACATTGTCATTAAAGAACGCTTGCGAAACGGTGTACAATCTTTTACTTCTCTTGAGTAATTTAGTTTGGTTGCGCTGGTGTTTACATTTGCTGGAAAAATGTGAATCGAGATTTGCTGAATCAAAGGTCGCTGTCCACAGTAGATCTTGGCTTGCTTCTGAGGCGGCTTGCGAGATGGTATCCAAGGAACACCAAAACCAACAATAAAGATTGTATCTGCCTGTTGGACCTTCTTAGTGAAAGCAAGGTGTAACCCCTCGGACACAATGTGCAAGTAAGTAAAACTAGAGTCGCTGCCCCCAGCATCTTGGCCATGCATATCTGGAATAAGGTTCGCGAGAGCTTCGAGAAGCTTTGGTGTCTGGTAGTCACGACCGAAATAGTCCAAAATGATAAGAGGGTGATTGGCATGGACGATTTACTAGGAGATTCCGTGAACAGCATCATCAATAAAAGCAATTCTCTAATGAACCCCCGTGGGTTTTGATCTCATTAATGTTCGAATAACCTTTGTCAAAACTTGTCGTCTTTCAGTAACATAAAGTGGCCTCTTGGGCCAGCTGTCCATGACTTCAGAGCGCAATTAACCGTTTATCCAATCTGTAAGCCAGTACAGACCTCTCTAATCTATTTTCAAGCTGTGGAGTTGTCACAATGGCTCTATTATGGTGGTGATCAAAGACCAGTTTCAAGGGGTGCAGTGGGAGATGCAAGGCAGTTTGCTCTGTTTAGAAAAACTCTTACAGTATGGTTTCCAAGTTCAGTGGGGAGATCAGAAAAAAAGAAAGTAGGTAGCTATGATGCGCTGCTTGATCATGTATCATGGCGTACCCACAAGAAAAGTTCATCTACCCCGTTCACGAACATTCGCCTGCCATAATTTGGTCTACTTCATCCTTGAACTCCTCAAACGAAAGGTAGAACCGACGTGGTAGCCTTTCGCGGGCGGGCCTTTCCGGCCTTGGCGATTGCCAGTTTACTCCTACATCCTCTGCTGCTCGTATCTCTTCCCGAGTCAGATCAGCGCCATCGAGGTCTGTAAGGACGCTATCCATCTTTGCCGCCCAAACCTGAATCCAGAACTCGGCTGGATTTGCACGCCACAGAGGTGTGCCGTCTCGTTCTTCTTGGGATTTCAATTCGAATTCGGCCACTAGGCTATCCAGCAAATCAATCAATGATGCCTGCTCAGATTCTAATTCCTCTTTCTCTGCAGTGCTCATGTGCTGGCGATTGTCAGGATCAAGGGGCGATACCATGAATGGAGATCTCATGACTTCCGCCTCGCAACAAGTATGCTTGACTTTCAAGGCTGTGTGTGTCAAACATCTCAAGGCCTCTGAGAGATGGCATTGCGACATAATCGAGCCAAAGGTTTCGGTGAACAGTAGCATTGCATCTGCAAGGCGTTGTGGTTGACTTTCCGTTGGCCACAAACGATTTGTCCAGGGATCACTTTCCCATACTTCTCCAAGTACAGGTAGGTATTTCAAGAACCAGACAAAAGGTGTGCAACCTGCCCTGGAGCATTTGCAGCCACAAGCATCGTCAAGCGTTGACCTAAGCAGCTTTTCGATCACAGCCCGTCCTGATTCTAAGTCCTTCTTCATGTTCCTAAGGATCTCTCCATCACCTCGCCAGTGAGCTACACTGATCATTTCACTCAAAAAAATTGTCCCTACAAGCCGAAATAAATTGTGACCAACCGTGATGGACTGTGTTTCGACGTCTAGTCTGCCTTGCCTTCTCACTGGTTCCTCTACGTTTGCACCATGATTGATGAACCATTCATATCGTGGCATATAGTCTGCATCACTAGGATCATATCGCCAATCCATTAATGGAGGTATGCTTTCGTTGTTGAGCATGTTGATGTCCCGAAAACCGAGAGTCCAAAGGTCTTCCAGTTGTCCCTCATCATGATGAATAAGGTGGTACATGGAATAGCTGCGCGCTTTGAAGCCCGGGCGCACTGGGATCAAGGCTTGAGGAACTGCTATGCCTTTATCAAGGAGCAATTGGTAGACAGTAGCAGCATTCCCATCCAAAACGGCATTTTCCTCCAGTCCACACGCCTCAATCTCCTCCTTGCTGAATACCTTCATGGCCAGGTGTTTTAGCCTTTCGCGCCGATTCAACATTGCCTCGATGATCGGCTTCCAATTATCATCTGTTGCTTCAAAAAAATGCAAATCGTTTTGCCATACTGCACAGTCTGCCTCGAGAAGGATCTTCGTAGATTCATGGAATCCGGTTATAGAGTTGATCATGGCACGATCTAGCGGTGATCTTGAGTCTGCATCGAGGATATTCAAAAGTGATTCATCGACCCCATTCGCTTTTATCAGAACTTTGAGGCAGGATGGATGATGAATAGCGAGATGAAGCGGACTTTGGCCGAAAATATTGCTTTCTCGGAGCGCTGAAGGCGTAGTCGCCAGTATTGCGGAAACAGCAGCTTGATTGCCGCTGGCAACGGCGGAGCATAACTGGCCATAAGCGGCAGCTGTATGATACAATCAATAAAATCCAATGTTGAAATAAGCAATCGTACCTTCTGCTAGAGCAGGCCATCGGGGAAAGAATGCTGGATTTGTAAAGTATGACACGTGCCGATTTGTTGCAAGCGCTGAGAATAGTGTTTCATCAGGCTCTGCAGAGATGAGCGAGGTGGCGAGCATAGGTCCTAAATCACCATACCAGAGCTCTCGAAGAAACATCATGGCGGAGGATCTGTATGGAGTGTGAAGGTTTAGCGACAATAATTATATAAAGCATGAGAGACAACTTACTGTCCTTTGTTGTCGTGGGCCATGGTTGGCACTTTGCTCGCAATCAACTTCTTTACACCTAATAAGGTCAGTGTCTTGATGCCTTTGCTCATAGAATTGTTGTTGGTCTTCTGTATGCGAATCTGCTTATGGATGTTAGTGACGTATTTCGAAAATAACACTAGTCTTCCCAGGTTTTATTTGGGATAAAACTTGCTGTAGCTTTGGCTAAGTGATGCATCAAAGAGCGACCACCTGTATCCATGTCTTTTGGAGACGCCCTCCCTTGTCGATATAACAGTAAGACTTTTGCAATGACCATATCAATACTGTTGGGTATGTCGGACCTAACTCTGGGAAGTAGCTGAACCAGACGAAAAGCAGGGGCAGATCTGTGATCGACCAAGGGAACGTAACTTATCCCTGGATTGATGCTCAAGCCACCAGCGCCAAAGGTCATGTGTAACGACAGTTGAATGGCTTTCTGAAACAATGTTCTCAGACCAGTATACTCGAGAGTCATTCCAAAAGTCTGTAGAGTGTTTGTGGCACCGGCAAACTGGCAATCCGGATTGTGGATCGTAGAGGATAGCTTTTCAGAGGACAAAGCAACGGAAGACCAAACCTGGCGCTGCCTAGTAAGTGTTCGGCGGGGCTGACAAAAGCATATTGAATCTGACAATGGCCATGAGGTGTGTACTGGCTGCTGGCTGTATGACTGCAATTCATCTATTGCGGATCTCAAATACCCTGGCTTTGAAACAAGCTGGCGCAATGCATTGTTGTGATCAAATGACTGGAGCCATCATCAGTGCAATTCGTGTGAAATTTTATTACCCAAGGGCACTTTACATCTGAGCTGATTATGGCACGGCTTTGGTGTGATGAGGCTGGAGTGGAGCTCATGACTCGTGCCTCAATCGTGTTTGCACCAACCATGGCTGTTAAGAGGTGGTACACATCGGATACGTGGTCTTGTATACCAAGAGAGACTTCACTGTAGTAGGAATGAGACCCGTTGTTATTGCAGAAAGGGTGTCATACTCACAGATTCGCAGTATTCAGGGCAGTAAGAAGGTTCCCGTTGGCTAGTGCCAATCGTTTCTCTAACCGATCGATCTTGGAGCGATTGAAAGGAAAGGTCAATTTCTTCGCTCGCACCTGTGCTCGATGCAATCGGTGTCTCAAGCCCTCACCAGACGGTCCAGTCGCAGTAAATTCCAGTAGCATGTCATTTAATGTTTTGATATCGAGCTCGCAGGATCGTAGAAATGATTCGAGTGACGATGATGATGCTGCATGTTTCGGCGCGAGCTTGGGCGCGAGCTGTTCGATTATCTCTAGCGATCTCCGCATTTCCAACGTCTGCCTTCGGGCAAAGTCAAGCTCCTCGGACCTAGCTTCCACGGCGTCGAGGTAATCCGAGATGCCTGCATAGAGCTGGAACCCCCCTTGGACGAGGGCAATGACCAGGCCCGCGATGGCTAATGGGTCCGCCATTTTTGAGTTATAGCACTCCACTGACTCACGGATGTTAGCTCGGATATATGCAGAGCAATATGATATCACTTCACCTCGTCGGACTATCGTGTATGACCTTGGTGGTCGCGCGTACACTTGAGTCCCTGGAGTCCCGCAACTAAGGACGTTGTACACTGATGACGGTGTTCTTGAAACAAAGAAACATTCGGGGTGGACGAGGGCCGTGGGAAGAATGTGTGCTGATTATGCCCGATTCTGCCTTCTCACAGCCTGCTTGGTCAGTCAACCTATAAGAAACTTCGGAACAGAATTCTTTCCCCGCATTCATGCACGCCCCGTGGCTGTGCCGCCCACGGCCAATGAAGTACTGTGTCGGAGCAAGAGTCCGCCTTATCTCTGCATTGTGTGGTTGCACGACTTGAGAAGTAATAATTCGAGGCGTTTTTTTTTTTTGGCCTTTTTATTCTTCGTCTCGCCGCCACCTAAAGCTGTTATGCTATCGTCTCTCCTGTTGTGAGTCGCCTTATCGAAGCGACTTTTGTGGCCTAGAAATTGAAATTGCTGAGCCTGGTGATGTTACAGTCGATAATTCCAGGACTCAAGGTACGAGAAATGAGGTTATATTCATTAACTATTTCTGAAGTGACATTCTTGGTTGAGGGTCTCCAAATGTTTTTGTCTCATCTTTGGGGTTCATTTCGTCCTGAAAATACACAGAGAAATGATTGATTCCCAGGCAAAATAGGCTTTATGATGCAACGGTACAATAGCAGCCTGGCCATCGTTGAGTTATAACGGTTGAATGGAGCCCAGAATAACCCTTTGATTAGTCGGTGACTCGTTACCGAGTTCTTCAGTTTACCATCAGTATTTGAGCTGTCGCGGGACAAACTTAGCTCTGGGTGGCTCGCCAATGCTGGAATGTATGCCGCGATGGGTATGTCCATTTGCTTGTTGAACTGTGCATAGTTTAATGCAGTAAACCCCAAGTCTCTTCTACGAATTGCAGACCCTGGACGGTTGGCAGCTTCATCGGCGGCCGGACATAATAATGTTCCGAACATCACAACATCAACCTTTCTCCAAATGACCTCGAGCGTCACCTATTGCTCTGCCATGACCATGAACTACTGGGTAATCAAGGCAGCAACTGTTTACAGAAGCAATGTTTGCTCACAAATCTATACACGCCACTACACGCCTCCTGGCAATCTTTTCTGGCGACTTTACAAGTCGGACAAGGCTCATATTACCAACAACGGGGTCAATACCTGACATGGCTGGGTGGGCAAAGCCGGAATTCGAGCTCGCACTGTACGAGCTTCAACACACGGGGCAACAGGGGCTGTCATACCAGATCCAAGATGAGAATGAGTTGGTACATATGCAACACGATCGCCGCCTAAATTCGTTACCAACTTGTGGTCCAGAAAGATCTATTCATCGCAGTCTTCCGACAAGATTACGTATGCGAAGAAGTAGGTCTTCGCGGATTGAGTGACAGTGGTCTAAAGTGTACAGAAGGCACTCTCGCAGGGTTTCGACCGATTGATTATGAAGGGGGTCCTAAACAAGTTGCCATTATGCCATTGGGCGACAAGCAGAGCTTGTTAATTGGACAAGCAATAATGATATAGTACTATCAGGATCGATGATACTGGGTCCGGAGCATGTGATATATGGATTTAGTAGGCGCCCACCTCTCAGGTTCGGATTCTTCCGGGTGCGAAAAGGTAATGAGGCCAATATTGGGAGGGCTCAAGGGAAGATGAGTCTGCAGTGGCTGTTGAATGAATAAAAAGCAGCAGGGTATTCTGATCGGTGGTATCGTTCCAGGCGATACAAAATGGGGTGTATCAGCTATCTCGCATGCGTGTCGATGCCATGAACAAGCTCCTTACTCCACCATTTCTAGTTCTAGGTTGATGCACCACAGCGTGGCTGTGTTGTGTGTCACCCTTTGAATGACACAACGGGAAAGGTCATCAAGTCTGCTTGTTCATACATTGATTTCGTAGATGGAGGCCATCTTTTATTTTACCCTTTATTTTGTATACAGGTTGTATCACAAGTCCTGGGGACTGGTTACCATCTCTACACTCTTTGAGAAAGCTCGTACAGAGCCATTCGATGCAAAGTTCTAGCTTCGACATATTCCCGATCTGATTGACGTCTCAAAGCTACTTTTCTATTTGACAGGCTTCTCACAAGTCAGGGACGGGCTCTTCGAGTACTCATGGAACCACGACTCGCATGAGCTCAGTGTATTCGGGAACCCAGGCTCTGGCACGATGAATGAGGCTGCCGTCCAGCTCATCTCGGTGCTTAAGTCAAACAATTCATGGAGAAACCCGACCGGGAATGTAGAGACTGATGGTCTTTGATTTTCTTTTTAGCCCAAAGTCAGGCTTGGCGAGGCAACCTATTCATCGCAGATTGTGCATGCGCCCTCAGCAGGAAAACGCCCCGGGAAATTGTTTCCTTGTTCCTAACGGGGCTTGAGAAGTTGCATGAGCAGCTGTGCTCTTTGAGACGAAGACTAATTGATGAATACTCGACGATACCACACCTGAAAATCGCCTTAGAATCCTGTCTAGACATTTTAATTGTGATATGCCTGATATTTGGCATATTTCTCATCACATTGATGTATCGATATCCAAGTCCTTCGCGTCATTGCCATTAATTGGCACCCATCTATTCGGAATTCGATGCATCTCAGCCGGAGCTCGCAAATCCTCCCATCGTGGTTTTATTGGAGGCACAAAGGGTGGCAAAGACCCCCAAGATACCAGCTGTATCCCATTTTGGGGATCAAGTGGCGGGCGTGCTGCGTCAATCTCAGCCCTCGTCATGATTTCGCCTTCCTCTCCACTAAGACGGGCGGCGACACGTGCCAGTGATGACCAAAGATATCCAAAGTCGCCTCTTCCCTGGCCGTCATCAAGCGAGATAGTACGGAGCTCTACTGGCCGAACATAGAAACTAGTATCCGCCGCTACTGGTCCATCCTGATGCACACCCATGGCTGAGAGGATATCGTCACGATTTGTCTGGAGAAAGGCGTGTACGGCGACAATGTAATCGTGGATTGTCAGGTAGGGTTTACTAGATGCCTTGATCTCGAGCTGAGGCGACTTTCGGGGAGGGCGGTTCTCATCACAGCAGCGCATGAGTTTGCGGCCTGTCTCGTCGTCTCCATGACTGTCATCTTCATCCACAGCATCATCATCCTCGCTGCCATCCGTCCATACTGCTCCATCGTAGTCGGCGTGGGGAATGTGGGATTCTACCCAGTCCTCCTCCCAACTGTCAAGACAGTCCTGGGTTACCGTAATGGACGAGATCGGGGGCTCTGTCAGCGACGAAGTGCAAATTGGATGGAATCCCATAGCATCTTGACTATAAGGCTGGTCCTCGGGTGATGGTGGGTCACCTGGACTGTTGGCAACATGGATTGATGTCGCCATAGGGCCAAAAGGCTTCCATCGGAGGCGCAAAAAGTCCGGCGATACCTGAGGTGGCTTGTTCTGAAGACGAAAAGCCTCGTACGATGGGATGCTCAGCGATTCATCCATTGATGCATGTGTAAGATCAGGAACTTGGAGTACGACGTGGGTTGAAAAAATATGCGATAATTCTAACACTACTAGAAGGTAGGAAAGAGATGGGTAACATATCTAAGAGACGAAAAAGCTTGATTGATTGTTTTTTCTTCGAAGGATGGATTAGTGCAATAATCACGTGGCCGCATATGCGACTCAGCGGCGAAGTCATAGTAATTAAAAGGAAATAAGCAGGGTGAAATTAAAGCGCCTATACTAGGGAGTTTAAAGGGTCCTTTTGACATACTATGATGAATGCAAACTCTTGATGGCCGGGCCGTCTTGCATGTCTTGCTGAGGATTGTGCTCGTTTTTCCAAAAGCGTGTCGTCGTGGTGTCTCGGCGGCTCCTCGCCAGCAGCAGGCAGTGTCGAGCTGTAACTGCAATTATGATTAGGTACACAGATTGAACACTGTTAAGCACAGGTCCAGCTGCCGACAGGCCAATCGGGATGCTTCTTCGTATGCTCCCGAACCAGTTTCAGCTAGGTTCATTTCTAGCGTGGGGAATCCGCTGCCAAGCTCACTACCTACAGAAATCGGAACTTTTTATCCGTGCCACGCTAGTCGACGCGCTATAATTAAAATAACGCGTATACTACCCTTTATTTTATTTCTTTTACTATGCACTATTACGATAGCTATTTTACGTTAATTCGGTACCGAATTATCGGGAAATCGCAGGCGTAACGGGGAATTTATATCGGATGCCCGTATATTTATAGCTAGTGCCGCTATAGCTAGTAAAAAGCATAGCGATTTCGCGGACGCGTTCGGCACCGTACGGCGCTAAACCGTTACTAAAATAATCGGCCGTATATAAATAAAATAAATTAGGAAAATAGGTAATCGGAGGAGAGGGAAATATAAAATAATTCTCCGGGAAAAGCGCTATTTAGTTATTTTTGCCCGTAAATACCCGGAAAACACCTATTCCCAGCTTATTAGGAAAAGCACCCTTTTTATTTATATAAAAACCTGTAAAAGGATTTTTTAACGCTATTATTTTAGGAATTAAAAAAAAGCTAAAAAAATCCTTTTTACGGAAAAAAACGTAACGGCTAGGCTTGCTTTCGCACGAAAATATTTAAAACCGGCGGAGCTACGTAAGCTTCTCTAAGCTTTATTTTCGGACGAATATACGGTATATAATAAATCCGGGAAATTTAGCTAATAAATTTTCCGTTTAGCTAACGAAAAATTCCGTCCCGATTTCGTAAATATATAAAGCTATAAAAAGCCGAAAATCTTCGTAATAATTTAAAAAATAATATAACAAAATTATAAAAAAAAAAAGGAAGGTCCCCGATCGTATTTTGCTAAAAAAATCCGGATATACTGCGTTAAAAAATAAATTTAGAATCGTATATAAAGGTTTTCGAAAAAGGCCTGCTTCCGCTATATATATTTAGCGATTTTTTCGTTTAAAATAACGCTTTAATATATAAAAGTTACCGTACGATAAAATAACTATCCGATAAAAGGGTAGAGCTTATCGAATAGCTACCTTATAGCCCGGATTTTAACCTTATCGAATACGTATAATAAAAACTAAAAAAGCAAATCTGTAAATTAAAACCTGCTTTTTTAAAGCTTAAAAAGAATATTACCGACGAAGCATACGCGAAAAAATTAATTTAAAATGCGTAAAAAAAAATAAAAATAAACTTAATTAATACTTTAATCCAATTTATCCCAGACCGGCTATATATAATTAAAAAAGCTAAAGGGTAGTATATAAAATATTAGATAACGGTTAAAATAAGCTTATTCCTAGTTCCGTAAACCCCGTAGTGGCTAAGATATCGTAATTAGAAAATGGTAATTGGAACTGAAAATTTATGCATTTTAGTCCGTGTACGCATATAAAGTTCCGGTTATTATACCTTAATATAGCTTCAAACAATAAACCATCTAGCTGGGATCGTGGCTGTAGCTCGCTGGCGCTCCACCTTGCCCTCTCTTCCCTCGACCAGCGATTTTCCCTCTCTCAACAAAAAGCGACTCCGGTAGGTATACGCGCGCTATGACATCTCGAATATCATATCCACTGCAAGGCCGGCGCGCAAAGGGCTCTTCAGTACGCATACGTACAGGAAGCAGAACCCATGTCGCGTGTGTAAACTGCAAAGACCGCAAAGTCAGGGTGAGACGCCTGCTGATGCATCAGCGCCAGCCCATGTTGAGTACATACTCAATACTGATTGATCCCATTGTTGGTCCTGTGTATAGTGTGATGGGCAAGTCCCAGCATGTGGTAATTGCCAGCGTCGGGATCTTGGTATGACATGAGCTTTCCAGCCGCTCTTCCTTGACGCATAATTGATCTCGCCTCTAGCCTGCGTCATTGAAGACCCTTCGACAAAGCAACATCAGCCTCGACATTACCTGAAGCAATTAGAGCAGCGGGTCATTACATTAGAGAAGCAGCTGCAAGAAGCCAAGTCGGGCCCAGCGTGGGCGTCAGTGCCTGAACGCGAGCCTACCGCTTTCTGGGATGCCGAATTTGAGCAGTCCGAATGCGACGACCTGTCGTCCATGATTGGAACCTTGAGCCTCAATGCTGCAGGCTCTGAGCCGACCTACCTTGGGTCCTCATCAGCTTACGCCTTCACACGCTTCTTGAAGCCGTCTCTCCGCCCCGCCATCGAATCGGTAACGTTGTGCAAGACGACGAATGACGAGAGTCGCGAAGTACAAGCGCCTGAGCCTTGCGCGTTGCCGGATCATGGTACTGCCATCAAGCTGAGCAATACTTATTTCAACAACATTCATCCCCAGTACCCTTTCCTACTAGAGAAGACTTTCAGAGAATGGGAGGATGCTCTTGCCGATCCGTTCCAGACCATCTTTGACCCTGTGCCACTTTTCTTCCTCAACATGGTATTCTAGAGCCTGCAACTCTTGCCGCTTCAAGGTCCAGAGTCTAAGATGTTTCTTGCAGGTTTACGCCATTGGAGCCACACTGCTACCCAATACCGGTTACTCGTCGGAGCAGCTTTATGCCTCGGCAATGCTGTTTATCGATGACATTCTGTTGTACGACAACCTCAAGTCTATCCAAGCAATGTTGTGTTGCGCGGCGTATTCGCTCAGATCTCCGACAGGAGCATCACAATGGTATACCAAGAAATTAGTGTCTTGAGCTTCGCTTTGATTGACACTTGGCAGGAAACTAGGAGGTCAAGCACTACGCCAGTGCATCAACCTTGGCTACCACCGGGATCAAAAGAGACTCAAGTCAACCCAACTCCAATTCCAGCAGGAGATGCAGAAAAGGGCTTTTTGGAGCGCATACGTAATGGAGTGCGCTGCGTCAGTCGTGTTGGGGCGACCCCTGAGTCTACATTTCCAAGAAATCGACGTAGAGGCAAGCAGTCATGTTGATTGTCCTTTCTTGCCACACAGACCACTGACACTATGAGTAGCTCCCTCTCGATATTGACGAGTCCCGACTCACACCCATGGGGATAGTCGGGGCATCTCCTTCTTCGCTACCAAGCCCTCCAGGGATAATGTCTTATTCCAACCACGGCTTTCGCATCCGGATCTTGCTTGGACGCATCCAGACAGCGCTCTATTCGGACTGCACCCTCACCAGTGCCGAGAAATACGCAAGAGTAGGGGAACTGTCTGCAGCCCTCGAGGAATGGTGGGCTGAGACGCCGCCTCCAAGGGTGCTTCCCGAAGGAGGCGCTCTCTCCTTCTTCATGACGCCAGATTTCTTCAACGTGAGCTACAATTACGCTATACTGCAGTTATATCGGGTGCACATTGCCGACAGGAAAAACATGGCGCCCGACGAGGTTTTCCTCAAATGTCTGCATGCTGCCAGAAATATATGCCAGGGTTTCCGCCGTCAGTTCTTTGGCAAGCCAACAGCTTATACCTGGAGCGCCGTCCACGAGCTTTTCCTTGCGGGATTGACCTACATCTATTGCCTGTGGACATCGCCTGCTTGTCGAAACGCATCTCGCTATGATCAGGTGAGCAGCATGTGTACAGACTGCACAGTCGTGCTCGTAATCGTGGCCGAGCGTTGGTCTAACACAGCACCCTTCCGAGACACCTTCGAGGTTCTGTTCAACCGAACCATGACCATGATGGCAGACATTCAGCAAGGCAAACAAAGTGAGCCTGCTCTACTGTCTACAGATCAAGGAGCTTACCCACTAGATCTGCCGCAGTGGATCGCAGGGATTTCCACGACGGGTTCCTCAATGACTGGCGCGGACTGGCTGTTGAGCGAGTTGGTGGAGGACTTTCTTGCGGCTAGTGACCCTAATGTCGGTGATATGGCCGAGATACCTTTAATGTAGCGAAATGTGCATCAATCGTATTTAATCCGAATATGCTTAATCCTTCCAAACCATAGCGCAAGTCCTTGTCCATCTGTCAAGACAAGTGCGGTCTCGGCGTCAGTCACTTGATCCTCCTCAAGGAAGTTTCACGTAGATATGAAAGCCTAGGTGAAGGTTCACAGCTACCAGTGGAGAACAAATATTACAAATGCCATCACAGCTTTCCGAAGGAACCTATCATACGGCTATTCACCGACTGTGTCTGTAGATACACTTGTGGGGGAGTTGTTCTCTCGCCGGTATGATACGAGGCCCGAATCCGGTTGGTCGGCATGTCCACCCGACACACTCCACAACGAGGCGGCTGCGGCTACAAATCAGCTATCGGGAATGATGTACTAGGTCACTATGACAGTGATTTGACGCATGCTGATGACTGACTAACGTCTATGTTTCTCACGCCCTGTTGGAGACATGTAAGTTGGGCGTGATGTTCGCCCTAGCCTGCAGAGTCACGAATTTCTCTGCCCTTCACGCATATAAGAATATTCAAGTCTTGCCCTAATCATGATTACTTCCTAACATTGATTTCCATCTCAAGTGCTCAACTAAACAATTACATTGTGAGAAACAATGACCACCAGACAAACGACCAACAGGAATGGCTACTCGTCGCCATACCTTTCCGAGGCAGTGTCCTACAATGGCCTAGTCTTTTGCAGCGGAAAGGTCGGTCTAGACGCAGGAACGGGGGAACTGGTGTCTGACGACGCTGGGAAACAGACGGTAGGAGCAAATCGGGTGGGCATTGCTGACTAGGTTACTAACGGCGTAGAAGGAAGCAGCACTCAAGTTGCTCGAGTCGGTGCTCCGTGCGGCTGGTAGCGATTTGACCAAGCTGCTCAAGGTAGAATTTCCTCATCGTGATACAATCTGCTAGCTTGCGCTGACTATATGGCAGGTTAGTATTTATTTGACGAGCAGAGACTACTTTGCCGCCATGAATGCTGTCTGTTAGTTTTGACCTCGCCTCCTATTACTCCCTATATTCCAAGGACCTTGACTAAAATTAGAGAAGATATGGCCATCATCCCCAATCCGAAACCTGCAAGGGTTTGTGTTACAGTCACCGAGCTGGGAAAGAATGCCAAAGTACGGTGAAAGGACCCTAAATTTAAATAGGCTCATCTGATGCTGATGAATTGTGCAGGTGGAAATTGAGTGTATAGCCTATGTAGGGAGTGCTCCGTGAGTTCATGTTCGGTCAAAACTAGATCCTTCAAGCGGCATTGCTGATTGGACTGTGTCATCAAGGAGAGCACTGCTGTAGGGTGTTGGGATTGAGCAGCAGGGCATAGTGAGCAAAACATTGAGCGAGCCATATCTCTGGCGATAGAAACGCTTGGGCGAGAATCAAGACACGATGAGTGTACATTATGGTGCAATTTGCTCAATTAAACCCAGCGTTCTCTCGAATGCCAGCCATGTCAGCAAGTGGATCTCATCATATGTGGCTGTGTCCAGATGATCGGCATATCAACAATTCAATTGATTTGGAGACGATTTCTCAAACAACGTATGCAAAACCCCTTGAGCTAAGCAATTTCTTGGTGACCTAATCGGAGAATGGGCTGCAACGAGTCATGGCACTTTCTCAGTCACAAGGTAATATGCAAATTTACCAAACAAGAAAATACAACATCTCCCAAGCAATATCATGCGTAACAGATGGGAGGCGTTACTAGAACCAATATTCCGAACAAGATCAACCCACTTCAAAACTCCTGTGCCGACTTTCGTACGATTTAAGGCTCAGCCTTTCCTTCACCGTCCATAGACTTGGTCCTGACCGTGCTTTCAGATCAGTCAGCTTCATATTAGCTCCGAGTTTGAACTCTTTATGCTTACATTATCTTGCTGACAACGGGCGCCTCAGCCCCAGGTCGGCCTTCAATCACTTGGCGGTGTCGCGAGGTCTGATAAGCATTAAACCACGAGCCCTTGAAAGTCTCTTCGATTTCCTCCACAGTGAGGCCAGAGACCTCAGGGATCATGAGGAAGGTGTAAATAATGGCAACAAGACACCATGCGCCGAAGAACAGAAAAGCTCCCCATTGGTTAAAGCTGGACAGGATGGATGGCAGGCTAAACTGCATGGCGTATATAAACAGCCAGTGAAAAGCCTGACTCAATGCACCGCCAAACGAACGAATGCGATTTGGCCACAATTCCCCACCGAAGACGTATGGCAGTAGGTAGAGTCCTGTAAACAATTAGTATAATCCGACTTGGGATGTGGCTATTGCTCAATTTCAAACTTGCCCACGCTGTAGCCAAATGCATGAATGAACAAGGCCGCCACAGCAGCCTGCGAGGCCGCTCCAGGTACGGGTCCCTGCTGCGAAAACCGAATATAGACAGCGAGGTAAAGATGTGTGGCCATTTGTACAGCAGCACCCAGAAACAGGGATCTTCGCCGACCGAAAGCATCTATCAAGAAGAAAGTAGCGAACAACAAGAAGATCAACTTGGACGTGGCATACATGCCACTCAGAAACATAGATTGGTCGGTGCTACCGGAAACGCCGACAATGGCCATGATGGGCACAAAGTAGGACGTGATGAGGTTCGCGCCAGACAATTGCGCGAGAGCGTATGTGAGAAGGCTCTGCTGCACGCGCCGCAGATTCGAAGCCGAGGTGAAGGTCTCTTTGGCAATGGTCCACAAGCCAGCATTGCCTCGTGCCTCTGCCGTGTGGTTGATATCATCTTCGATTTCCGCAACCTCACGCTGTACGCGCGGATCATCTGCAGGCAGGCCCCGGATCCTCGCTAGCGCAGCAATTGCCTCCTGGCGACGATTGACGAGGAACAGCCAGCGGGGAGACTCTTCAATGTACAAGGTCCCCACCATGCATACAGCAAGGTAGATCATCGGTACAAACATGACGACCTGGAATTGAAGCTTGCCCACGGGTACATGGCGAAAACAACCAAGCGTGCAGAAGGTAGCTCCAATGAGACCAATGCCCATAGCAACGTTGAACCAACTGGTCAGCAGGCCTCGAATTTGCGGTGGCGAGATCTCAACAATCGATATTGGTCCGCTAACCGTTAGGGGTCCCAGGCCAAGACCTTGGACAACACGCCCAGCATAGAGGACTCCTACGTTGGGCGAGAAGATGGCAATGAGAGTGCCGATGCAGTAGACTAGCGTGTAAAGGCGATACGACCATATTCTTCCGAGTCTGTCGTTGATAAAGAATGTCAAGCCAGATCCGAAGCCGAAGCCAATATAGACGATGGAGATAAAGTTTCGAATCTCGTTCGCATTGGTGCCTGACTTGATATTGAAGTGTTGTTGGAAACCAGGTAGAGAGGGCATAACGGATGAGGCTCCTTGATCCCAGACTATGTAGGGAAAGGGCAAGAAATGTTAACCGACAGACCTATGAGCACGTTCCACTCGTGACTTGTCTGATGGAATACTTACTGACAGGCATACCGCCAAGAGCGTAGACCAAGGCCGATAGTAGTAGATGGCGGTTGAAAATGGTCTCCCTAGGAGCATCGCGGATAGCCTGGCCATAGCCGGCTAATGGCGACTTGCGTAAAATGCCCTGCAATGTCATGATGTCGAGTTTCTAGTGCATCTGATGAGAATGATGAGTTCCACAGACAGCTCTTTGAATGGATTCATGACTGCTCACATTTCTAAGTTATCATATCGTGTCCAGGCGGAATAAGGGAGGTCGTGGATGAGGAAATATTATCAGCGGCGAACTTCAAGGTCGACTTGGTCACCCCAGACTTGATAAGCGGTGCGAACAATTGAAGATGGCCTTCGTATTCTGCCGGTGAGGACTGCACGAGACTGTCTCGTCGCACTGATGTTTTGAACTTGGTTTCCTCATTAGTGTGTCGATTTGGAGTTTGGAGTAGGCGATGGTGCTCGCGCTCCCTCTTATCCGCCGCATCATGCCGAAACTATCGTCTTCCCCACCTGCCCACATCATATTAGAGATAACATCCCTGGTCGACATGGAGGTCTTGGATGAATTCTGGGGTACGGCGCGTTGTGTCCCCACATGGAAGCGAACCGACTATCGGGCTTGAACAACGTCGCTGCCGGGACGATACGAAGAATGTTGCCTATTGGACAAGCCATTTCCGCCGAGAAAAGAGGGTCCGAAGCTCCGTGTGTGGTAAGATCTGCCCATCCGGGGACGAGCGCCGGGCCAGTAGCAACATGGGTTTCTATCTCGATGTGAGACAAATAAGACGGGGTTCCATCGAAATCACCACGCATCAAATCCATTGCCACTATGCGCTCGCTCTATCTCATCCATAGTCTGCCCTCATAATGCCGCACTCTCTTTCCAGCAAGTCTGCGCCCGTCGTTATCGTAGGTGCCGGTGTTTTTGGCCTGAGCACCGCACTACACTTGGCGCAGCGAGGCTACACAAACGTCAAGGTTTTCGACCGGCAAGCCTACCAACAATCACAATACCGTTACAACGATGGCTGTGACGCCGCATCAGCCGGTGAGTTCGCCATTCATCAATAGTTTCCCGCACTGTTTTGCCCCATCTCTTTCTTTGCTAAACTTTTCGTAGATGTCAACAAAATCATTCGAGCTGCGTACGGTTCGCAGTTCGGGTATCAGACGCTCGCCCTCGACGCCATCAGCAAATGGAAAATGTGGAATGAAGAGATCCGATCTGGGAAAACCACACCTCCTGGATTTTCTACCAGCGACAAGCTGTTCGTGAACAACG
Organism: Pestalotiopsis fici W106-1; assembly: GCF_000516985.1. Lineage (NCBI taxonomy): Eukaryota > Fungi > Ascomycota > Sordariomycetes > Amphisphaeriales > Sporocadaceae > Pestalotiopsis > Pestalotiopsis fici. Next base: position 1,552,407 of record NW_006917091.1, on the reverse strand, counting down.
GGACAGTGACAATGACTTCGGGTCTCGAACTAGACCAGTTCGAGAAGGACACCTTGGAAAGCATGGAAAGGATGGGCCTGAGGGATACGCAAATCAATCTACACGATCTGGAGCACGTGCAGCGAGCACAAGCCAAGGGATTTGGCTTCGCTGTTAATGCTTTCGACATCAAGAATATTAGCAGTACCCTGGATGTGCAGTCCGGGTTTGTTTATGCGGACAGGGCCTGCCATTTTGCCCGTCACAAATCAGAGTCTTTGGGCGTGAAATTCGTCTTGGGTAGTCCGCAGGGCGTCTTCTCCAGCTTTCTTGAAAATGCTCAAGGACACATCGCTGGTGTGAAGACAGCTGATGGCGCATCTCACGCGGCCGAGTTAACAATCATGGCGTGCGGCGGCTGGACTCCCGCGTTACTCCCCCAACTGGACCATCTTTGTGAGACTACAGCAGGTAGTGTGATCATGTTCCAGCTTCCACCTGACCAAGCGTTATGGAGCAAATTTGCACCCGAGAATTTCCCCACATGGTCGTGAGTTAGCACCATTCCAGAGTCAAGTCATGGCTTTTGTTGACGCTCTTGCCAGATTTGATATTCGACGCGGGGAATATGGCGGCCTGTATGGCTTCGCCCGGGACCCAGAAGGCGTCGTGAAAATTGGTTACCGTGGAACCAAGTTCACCAACCCTCAGACTCAGGCCGATGGTACGGCGCGTAGCGTTCCTGCTACGCGCTGGACGCAGCAATCCATCCGTGAGATACCTGAGATTGCCGCGCGCACCATCAAGAACTTTGTGCAGGAGCAACTGCCCGAGTTGCTCGATTGTGCCACAACCAGTCGCCTATGCTGGTACACCGACTCGTACGACAACCACTTTGTGATCGACTTTGTCCCTCAGACAAAGGGCCTGATGGTGGCTACTGGTGGCAGCGGGCACGGCTTCAAATTCCTCCCCAACCTAGGCGAGCATGTCGTTGACAGAATCGAAGGCAAGACAAATGACTTCCTCCAGGACTGGGCGTGGAGGGCTCGTGACGCTGGGGCGAAGTCGTACAATAGTATAATGGAAGGTGTCAGCAGCGATCGGTCTCTCCATCGACAGCCTTTGGTCAATTTTGATCGTTCCGCGAAACACAACAGTCGACTTCAGGAGTGAAGTGAGACATACTGACAGCATTGGCCAACTTCCTATGGAGCACGCCAGGAGAGACTTGTGCTTCGGTCTTGACAAGAATCATGGTCCAGAGTTTGATATATAGAGACGTTTAAATAGTGCCAAGGTAGGTTGAATAATATCTCAGCCACTTCTTGTTTCTTGCTTCTTGTTGGTGAAAGTGTGGAATGTGCTATTAGCACTATTATAAACCTGCATTATATTTAAGTTGATTCTTTATTTATAAAAAAAATGCTGAAACGCGAATTATATATTTATATAAATAATTATAAGTACTCAGTACGTTAGTACGATATAACCCTCTAATAAAAGCCCGTGGAAGCTGTTTATTCCTAATCATAATTTCAAATAAAGCCGCAAAAGTTTTATTTTGACGATTATTAAAACACTCGACTAATATTGATCTATAATCACCTCTCTCAGGTCCCTCATCGAAAGCGGACTATTCAAGGATATTAATGCACACATAAACGCAGCTGAGCTACTTTATAACCAGCACCCAGAAGTCATAGTTGCGGCCCGCGTCGATCCGGATCATAACCTCTCCGACACGTATATATTGAAGCATTAATATAAGCTGAAATGCTTTTATAGTTAGAGAGTCCTAGAATACCCCCTGTTTAGCAATAAAGAGACGCAGGAAGACTGGTTTAAATTGAGGATTGCCTATAATGAAATGATTGAGTACTATACCAATATGGAAGAGTTCGAGATAAGGATCGAGATGTGGCAAAAGGCCTTAGAATTATATGGCAAGTTTGACCTTTACCGATCTAAGCAGCAAATGTTAATGCGACCCCGTGTGTGGATGCCATGGACTTATTTGGGCATATAGAAATTGGATATAGCTAAGGCAAACATCTTGCCGTGCATTAAAATCCTCGAGTCGAGTGAGTTTTACTGGGATTCTAACTTAATTAGGTAAACGGCATAGAGAAGCATTATAATTGTCCAAATCGATCTAATGAGAATGCTGACACGAGCGCCTAGTAGGACGAGCGAAGTGTTGTATGTTTTAGGTAATATTCGTTAGGCCCAAGGCCGGATGGACGAGGCTTATTTGCTCTATAAACGCATAACCGAGTTTAACGAAGGGGTGAATGGGAAAACTCCTTACTATACAGCGAAATTCTACTTTAAGATCGTATAATACTGTTTGCGCCGCTATGAATATCAAAGTGCCCTGTAAGTGTCCCGCACCCTTGTGAGAAGTCTAGTTCCTTTCTGTGTGATTTTCTAGCATACACCCCTCTATTCAATAGGCAGTATAGGATGTGCCGCCGTTAAGATTTAGATCTATGCATAACTAGTGCGCAGTCGATGCCATTTCCAGAATATGCGGGGTATGTAGCACAGACACCTGGGAATAGAATCTGTAGTATAACCAGAGGATCTGCACTCACCCGTCAAGACATGAAAACATTCAATGATTCCCTGCAATTGGTGAAGAACGCAATCCATCATCAACTGGGACAGTACAGAAAATTGGCCAATCAAAATACTTTCCGAGCTAGTCCACTCTCGCTAATGTGTGTGAATTGATCGAGTTGCTTATTATAGGGAAGATACTAAGAACATGCATATTGCGACGCTGAGGAATCAATGGAGAAATGTCACCCAATGCCACAGCACCGGCCGAACTCCTGGCACCGGCCGAAAAAAGGGCTGATGGACATTGGGCCGGAGGGTCCACCCCGGACGCCCGTCGAGCTGAGCCATTCACCCCGCCCGCTTCCTTTTACCTCCCCTAGGCGTCGGCATGAGGGGCCTAAAGAGAACGCCAAGAAGGATGTTGACAGGAACAGGCAAGTAGAGCGCGACGAAAAATCATCTGTGAACAAGCAATATGACGTTGCAAAATACCGAGGGCACATGTTGCGGGGAAGATACCGAGGACGTGTGAAGTTCACCGAGGATGCGAATTGACACCAAATGACGGTCTAATGTGAATTCATGTAATTATTCTATGTTGTTCATTGAAGTGTTTTTTCCCCCACGTGTGTATATTCTCATGTTGCCCCGCTCGTGGAAATGGCGTACATGGTGAAGTCTCTACCAGTATATAGTCAATCAAAGGATAGACAGTAGTAGAATGGCAATTGCAAGTGATCTTGGTCTTATTCGATTGACTCCTTACGCGGCATACCCAGCTGGTGCCACGTGCAACTCACGGCAAGCTTGAACTGCGACTTGAGTCCCTCGACTACCTTCTTCGCGGTGTCAAGATGCACGTCAAGAACGTTATCGTGAAGCAAGTTTTGTTTGCTGGGCTAATCAGCTCGTAAGTGTTGCAGAACCCATAGCCACGGCATGTGCATGCATGTACGGAACCTACAGCTAAGAATCATCACACTTCAGGTCGCTAGCCGCAAACAAACAGCACAACCCCTTTGTCACGAAACGCCAGTCATTGGAAACGAGCTATGACTACGTAGTAGTGGGCTCTGGACCTGGAGGCGGTCCAACTGCCGCCAATCTCGCCGTGGCAGGCTACAAAGGTAGGCAAAGGACGCACTCAGACTTGGTACCATTCATGCAGTGCTGTATCAAACCCAATGCTCACTGTAATCCCTTGTAGTCCTTCTCATCGATGCCGGTGGCGATTCGGGCGACGCCATGGTCGAGGAGGTCCCTGCCTTTTTCCCGCAGTCGACGGAATTCGTCGATACGGAATGGGACTTTTTCGTCACCCGTAGCTCAGATCCTGCCGTGGAAGCCAAGAACATCATCACATCCTACCGGCTGGAGAACGAGACCATTTACACCGGGCCCGATCCACCCGCCGGTGCGGTACCAATCGGCACGCTGTATCCCCGGGCCGGGACGCTCGGCGGCTGCTCCAGGCATAATGCGATGATTGCAATCCGTGCGTTTGACAACGACTGGAAGGCCGTTGCGGACGCCACGGGCGACAGCTTCTGGAGCGGAAAGACTTTCCAGAGGCTGTTTGAGAAAATAGAACACTGCGACTACCTGCCAAATTCCATTTTGGGACATGGCTTCAAGGGATACCTTTGGACCGAAGTGGCATCACTCTTGCTCGCCGTGCAAGACTTGAAGGCTGTCAGCGTCGTCGTTTCGGCAGGAGCGGCATTGGGTAAAACGTGAGTAACCGAGTCAACATCCATCTTCGTCTCCGTCGCATGGCCGGGCTGGGCTGACTCTGTCTTTACTTTCCGTCGATAGCATAACCGGCACCCTTATCGGAACTATTGCCGGATTGCTCGAGATTCTGTTTCTGGATGTAAACGCTCCAGGCGAAACCATTATCCCCGGCGCCTACCAGGTTCCCCTTACGATGAAGGATCAAGTGCGTGGTGGAGTTCGAGACCGTATCTTGGACATTGCTTCAGCGACAAACAGGAATGGCGACCGCAGCTACCACCTTGATATCAAGCTCAACACCCTGGTGACCAAGATCGTATTTGACCAGAGTGGCAGTGACCAGACCCCTCGAGCCACTGGTGTCGAGTATCTCGAAGGGCAAAGCTTGTACCGCGCTGATCCCCGGTGGCAAAATGCAAGTGTAACGGGCGAGGGCACCATTAATGCCACCAAAGAGGTCATCATTGCCGGTGGAGCCTTCAATACGCCTCAGATTCTGAAGCTCAGTGGTGTCGGACCGAAAGAAGAACTAGAAAAGTTTAACATACCCGTCGTCGTTGACCTCCCAGGGGTTGGCACCAACCTAAAAGGTACGCAACTATCATGCTTTATGCTACTCAACTGATTCCTGTCATGTGTAAGTGGTCTGCTGACAATACCGCGACTTCTGGTGTTTCATAGATCACATCGAGGTCCCGATCATCTCCATAGCCTCATCAGACTTTGACCTGATTGATGGCTGCACTTTTGCCAAAGGGTATCCTCAGGTTCCCGACCCCTGTCTCGAAAAGTATCTCCATGCGAACACCCAGGTTGGCAGGGGGCCGTACGCCACCAATGGATTTCCCATCGGCATAGCACTCCACTCATCGGCTGCCGACGCCATTGACCCGGACGTCTGGGTCTACGGCGGGCCCGGCTATTTCCCCGGTTTCTACCCGCAGTGGGCGGACATCGTGTTGGAGGACCACCACCACTGGACATGGATCAGCCTCAAGGCAAATACCAAGAACGGCGGAGGCACCGTGAAGCTTACGAGCTCAGACCCGCGAGACGTGCCGGCTGTTGCCTTTAACACATTCGAAGACGACCTGTCGGCGCAGCAAGATATCCAGGCATCGTACGAGGGCGTCAAGTTTGCGCGCGACGCCATGGATAAGCTGATCCCGCTGGACGGCACTTTTGATGAGCAAGTGCCCGGCCGGGCCGATGCGCCCACGGAAGACGATCTCAAGGAATTCGTAAAGACACAAAGCTTTGGGCATCACGCGTGTTGTACCGCGCCGATTGGAGGCGACGATGACGAGAACGCAGTCTTGGATTCCGCCTTCAGGGTTCGAGGAACCGCCGGTCTCCGAGTTGTGGACGCAAGTGCCTTTCCTGTTATTCCCGGGTTCTTTATCGCGTTGCCGATATATCTCCTTGCAGAGAAGGCAAGCGAAGCTATTCTAAACGATGCTTGAGTGGCAAGGAGGAGCCTTCTCTGATTATCATGGGTGATTGTAGTCATTGCGCGCTATGGATAGGGGAAGGGAGAGGAGAGAAATATGAAAAATAGGTGGGACGCGTAATTCTCGATTTTCCAACATGCTTACCATGTATTATGAATTGTGAACTATATTATTCACCATATTGGAGCAGCGACCTCAACAAAAAAAGTGTCACATTAAATTCATGTCAGCGGCTTTGATTATTACGGTATGTAATTCATGAGCCACTGAACCAGCCCCCAAGCGATTGTGCTTACAAAGGCTCTGTAGACATGCTCGAATGTAGCCATGATACCCACGATACAGAAATATTCAATGGAGTATCACATTTACCAGCTGATTTATCCCTGCTTGCTAATTGCGGTAGTATACGTCATGTTCATATAATATTCACATCACTTTCATATCACATGATACGAAAAGAAAAGAAAAAGAAAAAAAGAACTTTCATTCTGCACCAATGGTGGGTGCATGATCAGATCAGTCCTATTCTAGTCTTCTGGAAATATGTCAGATGCAAACTTGGGGTTCTTCAATCCTCCAGAAAAAGAAAGAAAAAAATCCCGTACATTTCTTTTGGCGATTCTTGCAGCAGTGCACCAACCGGACGCTGGCAGGTAGAAGAGGAGCGCGGCTGGCGGCGGTCTCCCGGGTTGCGTTCTCAATCAGTTCCAGTCCAGCGCAAAAGCGTACTAGAGACTTACCAGGTCACATTTACATGCCGCCAAGGTTTCCTAGTAGTGACAGTGGGATTTAAGGTGGCCATAGCAACCCGAGGGGTGCTCACTGCTCAGCTAGTCGCCGCCTCTTGGTGATAGTGAGCCATTGCACTTGGACTGGGTTGTCATCCAGAGCCGTAACAACTTCCTGTGCAAGTATCGTCTTGCAAATTTCGTGCTGGAAAAACGCCCAGCGATTTCAAGGCGGTTTTTACGTATAAAAATTGTCCCGGTAAACGAGTTCAGAAGTATCGAGGGCTTGAATTCAGGAATTGGCATGTGCTGTCACGCGTCTCGTTCGTGGATTTGAAGAAAGATACAGAAGATGGTTGGTATGAATTCGTTTTGAATCAGCTTCTAAAGTTTGCAAATTATCCCTGACCAACGCGTGAGTTGGAGGGTATTGATCCCTACTTGACAGGACGCAGCGCTGCTTGAGAGCGCACCCGGAAAAGTGATTGATCGGTGTGTAGAGGAAAGCTAGCACATCGAAAGAACGAAAAAATGAAATGTTATCTTCAAAAGGAAGACCAAAACCATTTTCGTCGTTGTTACTCCTTGACACGCAGTGGTAGTGATTATCGACCGAATTTTGAGAAACGTGTCAAGCCGCATGTTTCTTGAGGTTGTTGGCACCAATGACACCAAGCTTAGCTTGGGTCTGAGCGGTAGTAATGGCTCCAGCCACAAAGTCTGCTCTCATGACCAGGTAGGATGTTCACGTCTGAGGATGAGTAGCCTACAGCTCATCCATTGGGAAGGAACATTTGTCCACCATTGGCATACCGCGCGGCCGTCGCCGGTTACGATTTGTGGGTTGACCAAGTTCAGTGCTTTGGGACTCGGATAAGTGCTTGTGCCTGGGAATATTCTATTCCTACGCGGACATTCCATCCTCGTCGTCGCCAGGGTATTCGTCGGGTAAAGTGTCAAGTAGTTTGACTCGGGGCAGAGATGCTGCTGATGCGACCGTGGTTGCGTGCTCTCTATCCATTAAGAGCAGTGGTGGCCCAAACAAAACCGAAGGATTATCTGGGTACTATACCCGACTCCGTGCGACGTGCAGTCTTTTCGCCGCATCAGTGTGTTTTGAAGACGCAGGTGTTCTGCTCGATCGTGAGCAAGCTCGTTCCTTATTATCGTTCCCGTGCTGCTCTCTTGCAAATTCTTTTCGTCAAAAGGAAAGGCAATATGTCACTCTGCCGATGGTGTTGAGAAGAACTACTGGCGATAAAAAGGAGCATCAGTCACTGAATTCTTGAGTTCTGACTGTTGATGGGAAGTCGAGATGTGAGAATTTATGAAGAGTGTATCATTATATATGAACCTGTCTTGTCGATTATCAAAATGTGGATGCAGAGATGGGATCCTGAGGGATGAATGGTAAAGGCTAAAGTGGAATTCGTGGTCTAATATATAATCAATATTTGTGTTTCCACTTGGCCCAAACGAATTCCACATGCTGGCTGTGTAATATTGACAATGTGGGAAAACATGATCTTAAAAACACAATTGGTAGAGACAAATAACGAAGAAACGCTTGACCAGACCAAATTACTCATCATGAGCCACCTACAAACATGGCACGATGACAGAAACGACGCATCAGCTGTAAAACTCTGAATAAAAACACAATCAAGGGTATCTATCTCTCTCATGACCAATAGCAAACGTGCCCTGAAAGCGTAAACCGCGCTTTCATGAGATTGCCATCCTCAAAACAAAACGCCAAACAGCAAACTCACGTGTGAGTGTACATCTCCATGAGTTTGATCTTCATTTCCTTCCTGGCGTTCGCGTCCACCATCCTCGCGTTCTCCAAGTTCGTAATCCTCTCTTGTAACTTTGCGATCTTGACCTCCTGATTTCTAAGTGCCTGTCGACTGGCATCGCGCCCTTTTTCCAGCCCCCTGGCCTTGGCCGCATACCTCTGAAGCGCACTGTGCACCTTGCGCGAGGCCAGCTCGTCAATCTGTTGGCCCTTGAGAAGATCCATGATTTCCTGAGTGATATCCCCGATACTGGAGCCAGGCGTGGCTCGTTGAGAAGATGACGGGCTCACTCCCTCTTGTGACGATGACGGCGTCTTTGGGTCGGCTCCAATGGGGGTGTAGGCCCCGGAGTTGTTGTTGCGCTGTCTCTTGTTGGCGTCGCTAGCCTCTCCGACCTCGGGCTCTGCAAACAGAACGCGCCTCACGGACTTGCCGGTCAGCGAGGGTGTCGGCAGGCTAGTCGCCCCATCTGACAACCGCTGCGCCGCCGGCGTGGCGAAGGCGTCGCGCTTCCGGCCGGGATGACTAGAGGACTCGGCAATGGCAGCCAACTGTCTCTCCTCATCTGAATCCATGTCTCCAAACAAGTCATCCGTGTCGCCATCATCATTATCACTAAGCTCAATCACATCCCTCTTGCGTTTCGTACCGGCTGATGGAGTTTGTTGTGCTTGGGCCGCGGCGACCGTGGATGCCGTGCCTCCATTCTGGGCCAACTCGTCCTCACCATCATCGCGGCCCAGTCTCTGGGTGTTTGCAGCAGTCTTGCTACTACTCGTACTGTCTGTCGCACGCATCGTCGAGCTACTCTTGGCCGTCTCCCCGCCACCAGACCTAGTTTCGCTCTGGCTGCCGCCAACGGTGCGCTCCAGCTCCTTGATGGGGGTAATTTCGGTGCGATGCGTCCAGTGTCTCTTGCCCTCCTCCCTAGGCTCTACGCGAGCGCTAAGCGTGGTCTGGACCAGCTTGCGCGGTGTCCGTAGGGACTTTTTAGTGTTCTGACCATTGCCTCCTGCCTCTTCGCCATCGTCAGGCTCGGTCGTGGAGTTATTCAGCAAAGCACCTTCTTCGCGCAGGCGGGCATCTTCAGCCCATAGAAAAAAGTCGCATTTTCGTGGCTCCCCGGTCTTGCCCTTGGTCCGGTCAATCTGGCAGGTGTAGAACCACCGGCCCTTGTTCTTGGATTCGCGGCGAACTTGGAACTGAACCGCCGGAAGGCGAGGCTGGCAGTTACCTGTGGGATTCCTTGATTAGTTTTGCGCACCACCAAAACATGGCCGGTGTATATTTACAGTGCCATTGCCCCTTGGTAAAGTACCCGTTGTCGGGCTTCTTGGTCGGCGTCTCAGCGGTGCCAAAAGTCGTCGTCGCTGAGGTCCGTCGGCGCGGCATGAGGGGAATGATTTAGAAGGTTATATGGGTCACTTTATGGTTTGGATAGCGCTGCGGCCCTCAATAATATGCGTCAAAGAAGCATAAAGGCCTTTGGAAATGATAGGGCTGCAGTTGTCATGTTCCAATTGTGGTCATTGTACAGAGTAGAGTTGCGCAAAGACGTTGGACATGGGGAGAAGAAGCTCCAACGGTCGCCCGGTCAGTGGGGTTGCGTCAGGCATGAGCCCAGAGGCTGGGGATCCAGCGGGGGAGGGGCGGGTCGCCGCGGGTCGCCCCGGATTCTGCTGCCAGCCGCTGGTGGCACATGTAAATGTTAAGGTCGCATGGACTGGTCCTTTTTCATAATGTCTGCCCATACAATCTGTTCGTATATAAATGGCTAGGCCATGCAGGTCATGGTATCTTATTTTTTGTATTATTTCTCGCTTGGGCCGAGGTCTCTATCTCTTTTCATGCAACATCCAAAGATGTAATAAGCCTCCTCTCGCGATGGGGGTATATCTAAAAGCGCTCATAACAAACACAATCCAAATGAAAGTAAACAACGGCAGACTAACAAAGGAGAGAAGTCTGCGTGACTCTCCAAAGAAGTAAAAATCCCTTAGACCTCGTACCAGTAATCATCATCCAGTCCTTCACGGCTTGGCACTACTCCTGCTCCTGGAGGTGGGCCTTGGTATGCTGCTTCCATGCGCACATTCAGCAGCCTAATCTTTAAGCCATAATCTTCCACCAGCGTTGCCAGCTTATTGGTTTCGGCCGTGATTGGCTTTTGATCGAGTAGCATCAACAGCCCGTCTAGCCACTCTGATGCCACACTATGGTTAAGAGGGTATAGGGTCAGCACAGGCTGCTCTTTGCCATCACCACCAGGTCGCGTCGCTTCTTCAGGGCTAGTAAAACTAAAGATGGTGATCTTGGTGGTCGGTTTCGAACCCGAGTTGGCCAGTGCCCCGGCTCCAGGATGGCTAGAGTCGTTATCCTCACTAGTGACAGAAACATTCGATACCACGGAGCTGACCTTGACAAGATCAACCGTTTCATTCAGTGAGTCCAATGTTGGATCGTGGGCCGTCTTCAATGCAAAATCGGCATAGTGAAGAAATCGACGATTGTGTGAGAGCTTGGCGTAGCGCCAAAATGTGCCATTGGCATGTCGTTGGCCTTGTGAGACACTTCCTCCATTGTTCTGTGGCGCGGGTTTCGAGAACCAGGCTCCTGCCAACAGGCACCGGATTCGCTGTTCCTTGACGAAAGAAAGTGACTCGTTGCGCAAATCCTCCCTCACTTGATACAGATGCTGGCCCCAGTTGTCCTCAAAGGACAAGTCCAGTAACTCCATCTGAAGCTCGCGCAAGCGTCCGCAATCAAACTCGAGTAGTTCTTCTTCAACCTCAACCACTTCCTTTGTACGTTTGGCTCGACCAATCACTTGGTCCACCAAGATGCGCACCAGTTGGGCTACCTTGTCAAAATCGTTCTGCTCCGCGCCGGTAGCTTTCCAGAGTCGGAAGAAGGCTGCCAGTCCTGCTGTATGAAGTCTTGACCACTGCAACAAGAGCGGTCTGTAGAGCTTGTCCTGCTGCTTAGCATCTGAAAGTTGATAGCCCCTGAGGTCCTCCATCTCGTTCTTATCGCTCTCAAACTGTTCGTAGAGAATCAAGGTGATCGCGAGACTTGCTCGTGCAACCGGGCAACGCTCTGATAGCGGCTTGACGGACTGTTCCAGAAGCAGCTTCTGAAAGCCATCTTCGTTCTTCTTGACATAGTCTGTAAGGTCCATCATGCCCAGAAAACCTGCTTCTTGGAATTCCGTAGCTGGACTCTCGGTCTCAAATCCAAGTCTCCGCCATTTCTCCGGGTTGTGTTTCTTGCTGGACTTCTGGCCAGCCTCATCTTCTGTTTTTGCCGTCCCATTCATGTGGTCTCTGTTTGGAGCGCTCGCCAAGTGTAGCGCCTTGAGAGCTCTTCGATGTTCAGGGCGTTCCAGATCCACGCGAACCTCTCTCCATTTCCTCAGCAATAACTTGGTAAGATTTTGAAATTCAAGCAGAGGATACGCAAGGTCCTGCAGCGCGGAGCTCTGCATCAGGCTAAAGACTGCTTTTATCAAGCCCAGATCTTGAAGGCGCTTGATGAACTTGGGCCACTCTTCGGAACCACTGGCCTTACCATTGGTGCTTTGGGCTCCTTCGTTCGATACAGCGTCTCTGATCAAGGCATTTATCAGCATCAAAGAGTTGGCGCACAATGCATGATCTGCAGATTGCAGCTGTTGTATCACCAGATCGAAGAATTGGGGGTACACGGCGACGGCCGGCTTCAGGGCTCGGAAGCCAAAGGTCCCAGGAATTCGGTTCTGGCCAGGAGGGCTAGATTGGGAGTGGCTGACGAGGGCAACTAAGATGGACATGGCGCCTCGCAGAATGTTGACCAGCGGGTTCGTTACGATCAACTCGACAATGCGCTCCACCAAATCACCAGCCGTCGGGCCTTCGAATATGTCCCAGCCCATGTCCACCTCGAGAAGCCTCGTCAAGCTCTGGAGCGAGTATGCCAGCGTATTTCCTCCTGTACCCATTATCAGTCGGCGCAGTATCACCAGGCCGCCGGACGATATGAAGACATCTGCAAACGCCGGGTCGTTGATGGAGGATTGCAACTTGAAAACTGCCATCTTTCGTGCGGCATCCTCGTCGCTGGCAAGGCGCGCCAGCAGCGCCGGGATATCTGCTTGGTCCATGGCTGCCGTTCAATTGAGAGTTCCGTCGGGAATGGTCTGTATTCGTGTCGCGAGAAGATGGAAACTGCAGGCGGGCACGCGCCGCGCTCGTCTGGCCGATTGGATAGATGCGCGTTCGTGATGTTCGTGTGACGCGCCTGTATTACATTGGTATCATTGTCGCCAGTTGTAAAATTCGAAAGGAAATGTTCTCGGAGGCAGTCGGTTGGTGCAAAGCAACTTGGGTCGGCTGTTCGCAGCTATGGAGTTTCTTGCCCGAGGGGACGTCGAAAAGGTGGACGAAGCTTTCCCATGGGAAATGGAGCGTCGTTCCTGAGCCGCTGGGATCAGTGGCTTCAGGGGTTTGACCGCTAAGGAATTAGCGGTGCACGGACATGGATAGCACCGATCTGGAAGCGCTATCATCTGAGGAACCCCTGTTCAATCACAATCTGAGATGTTGTCCCCTGCCTGATATTGGGATTTGGATTGCAATGATAGGTGGCGTGAATAGACGAGCAGTATAGTTGCAGTCACCTCTCCTCTAGGATGTTTGGGTGTCACTTTTGTCTCTATGCTGGTCTCCGGAATGATGAACCACATTGACTTGGAGCTTGTGACGGCTCCATACTCGACGACCATATTCACGCACGGCACATTGCATGCTTTTGGGCACTACATTAGTTTTGACGGTACGGACAATATAGCATATTTCTTGGCATCTGTAATCCATTGGTACTTTGCTACCTAGAGCCTTTCTTCTATCTAGAAGAGAACGTCCTCCTGCCCATTTCCCCTGTCAAGTGCGATGCTTAGGTGCGACATGTCCACCTCAAACATTCAGTCGTATCGAGGTCAGTTGCTTCTGTACGTTGGCGGCATGACATGTTTCATGCTTCTTTTCTGGGAGTCTAGAACCGGGTCCTCTTCAGGAACGGTCTGAGATCCGCAGGTACGATGCATATAGGCGCCATATATACATTGAGTATGAGACTTTTTTTTCAGAACTATACGATGATTTCAGAGTATCTACATGATGGACTGGGGTGGCGGCAAAGCTTCTGGCCCGAAGGAGAGCGGCAACAACTGTCACAAGTCAGTCAAGGCCTCCAGCCACAAACTTCAGGGAATTTACTCACTTCTTCTAATCGTAGCACGACAAAATCCTCGTTCTTGTCAAACATGAAGATTGGCGTCTTGAGGTCGCAAAACTCGCGAATACTAGGGAATGGATATGAGCTCTACGGACCGTTACATTTGGTAGTGTAATACTTACAACTGCCGGCACATGCCGCAAGGGCTCGCAGGAGGAGCGATATCAGTGGCCACGGCGACAGCCCTGAACGTCTTGTGACCTTCGGTCACAGCCTTGCCAAAGGCGACACGTTCGGCGCAGGTGCCAACCGGATATGCTGCATTTTCCACATTTGCGCCGCTGATGTAGGTTCCGTCGCCCGACAGAAGGGTAGCACCGACGCGGAAGCGACTGTATGGACAGTACGCCGTAGCCTTGGCTGCAACACTGCCTTTGGCCAGGTGGGAGAACTCGTCCGTGGTCAGGCCATGAGCCTCACAGGCAGACTTGACGTCTTCTGGTTTGGAGCTGGAGTAGGTTTTTACTGTAGTTGACATATTGAAGGGGGGTAAAAGTAAGATAGATCTGTTTATAGGAGGGACGTGGCGCCTTTTATCATCAAAATCTCACGCACCCATGTGCATGGGACAGATTTAAGGTCGGGTGTGCTCCAATTATCTTGACTTTGAGTTGCCGGATGCGGGGCGATTAGGGACCTGGAATGCGCCGCTATCCTACGATGAACCACTATCTTATGTGGCACCCAGTCAACCGCTGGTACCGAGACCCTTACTATTTGACGATCATGAACAAGCTCAAGAATGTGAGTTGAGAAGATCAACAGGAGTGGATAGTCTTGTGCCCTGATCCCATGCATAAAAGGAAACCTACTGAAGGCGATAATTTACACTACATTCGAGCCGTACAAAGGCTCGTCAGAACGGCTGAAATGAGGTTTCCTGACCCAAGATTGGAATCGTCAAGGGGTTCATCGCGCCGAGTTCCAGTTAGCTAATCTCATCACAACTAGCCACGGAAACCGTCGGAAACTCAACGATTAACCGTCATCTACCATCGTGGTTCGCTCGAGTGGCATATGACAAACATTATTAGGACTCCTGCGACACGTGCGAATCGTTGAGTCGTGCCCGTACCTCTTTAGAAGCACTTTTGACAATGCTTGAGCGACACAACTACGATTGATAGTAGTCTCCTAGAACACGAAGAAGAGATGAAGATGATCATGATGACAAGGCTACCAAGGACCTCGTCCGAATTCATCACCATATCGCCTGTAGACTCGCTGCAGGAGCAAGTAACGGTTTGTCAATAGCACTAAGATTTATAGAACTGCCAGAAACCTGCATCATGGAGGAGTGTTAGATGTGCAGTATAGACGCGTTCGTGTCTAGGATGGAAAGTGAGCTGAGATGCATACCCATTCACCACTTCAAGTCGCTATAACCAATTATTGGCACAATCATTTTGCGTTTAATACAGTTATTATTTCAAGCTTATGCGGCATTGGAAATAATTCAATCAAACATGGCGAACAAGAACCACTACTAGGCGGCACTTCCTAGATATGCAACAGTTATACGTGGTGGGGTTTGGCGGCATCGCTGAATACATTAACCCCGCCATCCATCTCGGTTGGCACAAATACGTCATCTCAACAACCCAGCTGTCGCAGTAAGGACGATGCTGATCATCTATTCTTTGAACCAAAACAATGTCAAATGTTCGCATGGCCTGATATTAACGCACGTTTCCTGCTTTTGCTATTCCCAGCAATTCCACAGAGGAATAGAGGGACTATATTGATCTGCATCTGTCTCGAGCATACTCCATACGATCCGCAGAGAGCAGGACAAGTGCTATCGGAAGCAAACCATTATCACCCAATAGATAATTTAGCCAAGCAGATTCCGACTGCCTCATTATCATAAAGAGGGAAAGTAATAAAGATAGACTCCCTGCCGTGAGCATGTTGAACATAGCAACTTCTCAGTCATGGACGCAAAGTGCATCCGACAACCACCAAACATGAGTTCAGTAACCGAGTAAGTCATGCTCGATCCACCACTGACGTTTAAATTCCATTGCGACTGGTTTTCCAGTTCGGTCCATCCTGAATCAGCCTTGGAAAACCCTTCTTGCATGGTGGTCAGCACACAATTTGGAAGGAAAAGGACCCTGAAAACTTGGTTACATTACCGCACTCGGGTCATGAAAACAGGTATTCCGGAACGCCGTGACGTCACACCCGGCACCCGGCCTCAACGTGTGCCCGGCACGTTTTTATACTCGCACGACTCCCTCTCAACCACTGCTTGTGGATTAGCTTTCGGAATAATTCAATTGTCTAAAACACAACATCAGTATACACAAGTGTAACCATTTTTCTCAAAAAACACTGGTGGACGAAAGGAAAGAAAGTGAAGAGGATCAAGAATACTCGGAACGTCCAAAATACTATAATACTGGAGTAATCCAACCAAACAAGCGACATATAAAAGAATTTGATCCGCCTCTTTCATCATGCCTCACCCATTCCACCCAGACGACTTCCCCATCAATGAGGATAGCGAGGTCAACCCAACCAAGGTGCTGTTCCTCAAGGGCACAATCCACTTCAAGAATGAGGCCTCCATCATGGACCTGACGGACAAGATCAAGCGGCCATTTGACGACTTTTCGCAAAAGTACATGAGGGACGTGGGCCGGGCGCTGGAAAAGGTCGAGGACGAGCCGCCAAAGTACAGCATCCAGAGCTCGGGCAGCATGATGCGGACCATCAAGACCATTGTGGACCGCCAGGGCGAAAAGGTGTGCGACCTCAACATGACATTCGTGTCGTTTGACAACTCGTCGGTGCGCTTCCCCGCCGGCAGCGAGCACAGCCGCCACGAGATTGAGCTCTACTCGGTCGACGAAAAGAATGAAAAGCACCAGTGCTTTATCCGCCACAGCATCCCCTACTTTTGGGACATGACGGGAGGGCAGCACGGCGTCCTCTACAAGGCCCTCAACCAGAAGCGTGTCGAGGTCGGCATGGTGGCCGGCTACGGTTGGGGCAAGGACGCCGTCCTCGTCATTGACGATAATGAGGTCGACGAAGTCGTGGCCATGGCGACTGCCATTGTCATGATGAATGGAAAGGATGCCATCGATTATTAAGGTCTGAGATTATGGTATTTTGCATTGGATCAACGATTGTATGATTATGAAGGTTCATCGGGAGGGTTCCGGGGAGTTTTGTGGCATGTTTTGTCCATTAATTTAAGACTTGTTAATCACATAGCTTCCTCAAAATTCAAAATCAAATCAGTTAAATTAAAGTCAAGCCATCCATGCAACAATTATTATTAAAAAGAAATAGAATAAATAACATTGCTATACCACTTTGCCAGGCCGGCCTCCTTGCGAAAGGCGTATTTGTAACCGTCTACTGCAGAAGGCGGCGAAATACACCCAAGCAAAGTATAAACCTGGCCGAGCTGTCGGGATAGGGCCTAATGGAGGGGCTCGTGTTTCCCAGACCCGTTAGACGTGCCAAAAAAATCATCTTGATGATTTTTCGCCGCATGAACAATGTTCATTCTTCTATCTTGACGTTCCTAGCCTTTGTTTCTCAAGACAGCAAGCCGTTCTCTTCATTCCTTGATCCCCCAAAACTCGTGAATGGCCTCAATGACCTCGCTCGAGTTGGTAAACGGCATATTGTGACCACCAGAAACAACGCGCCAAAACACATTTCCCTCGCCGCCCATGAGCGGCAGCGCGTCCTCCTTGTAGTCGGCCTTTTGGATCAGCTCATCCTGCCGACCCAGAATCACGGCCGTGGTGCCGGGCTCTCGCTTGGCTAGTTCCCTCCAGTCTATTATCGCAAGGAGAAAATCCCATTAATCAGCGGTTGCTCTTATTTCGGGTTTGAAACACAGGAATCATGGTGCTCATAATTGATGATAAAAAATTCCAACTCACAATGATGCTGCTCAAGTAACGGACCATGGCGGATCGTCGACATGAATGACGGCACAAATCCGGTGTGGTAGTCGAGCATCCAGCGGACATAGGACGCAATCTTCGCCTCGATAGGACTTGGCGAGTTTGGCGTGTCATCATCGACAACCTCTTGCACGGCCACATCGACATAGCCCTCCTTGTCCATGGATGCTCCTGGCAGTTCCAAGGTGGTGGCTGCTGCGGCTGCGGCAACGGCGCCGCCGTTGGTGACGGAAGAGACACTGCTTGCCCGACGGCGCTTGGCCACGGCGTTGCCAATGGGGGCCCGGAGACGGCGGCGCGTGAGACCTTCGAGGAGCCGCTCGGGCACGAGGCCCGACGTGAAGACGAGGCGGCTGGCGCGGCCGATGTTGGCGGCGCGGATCAGGCCCGCGGGCGCCAGCAGCACGAGCGAGGCCACGAGGCGCGGAAACGCGGCGGCAAAGTTGACGGCGATGCCGCCGCCCAGCGAGTAGCCGACCAGGTTGAGGGCGCCGTCGCCGGTCCAGGGCAGCGGCGACGAGGCCAGCACCAGCAGGATCTGCGTCACAAAGAGGCGCGTGTCCGACGGCAGGTCGCCCACGCCATCGCTGTAGCCGCGCCCAAATAAATCCTTTTTTGCGAGATTCTCGGTCAGTTCTGGTGCGACCTGATTTTCGTCGAGAAATTAAAATGGTGGAACTTTACATAAAGCATCACTCTGCATCCTTTCGATGCCAGATCCAAGGCAATATCATTCAGAGTCATACATGAAGTGCTGATGCCATGAAGGAAAAGCACCTTGCGGCCTGTTTCGGGTCCAAACTCGTACACGCGAATATTGCCATACTTTTGTTCATTGTCGAAATCAGCATGTCTCGTTCCTTAAATGGTCAAGATGGGATATTTTTTACCGGAGTCACGACATCTCTAGCGCCGGGAAAGTGATCAGGTTGGTACGGAACTTGTGCAAGTTCCTCCTTTGTGAGCCTCGGTATGGTGGTAGTTAGGGGGCCTGGGAGTATTTGAGGTCGCCGGGGTTCTAGAGACCATTTGAGAAAGATCAAGAACGTTACAGTCGACACTATAGTCGTGATTACGATGGTGATTGTACTTGTTTCTGTGGGTCCATTGCAGAGCTCCGTGGCAGGTTCCATCTTGAGAAGCCCGCTTACGGGCCACGCGGAATCTGGAGGCGGTACCGAAGCGTTTGGTAAACCTGGGAATAATTGCGCCGCGACGCCCAAAGGCTGGGAACAAGCCAAATATATGGAGATCTCACCTTTGTATAACGCGCTTGCTGAGGAGAATTGCGAAAAGGAGGTGGCAGAATTATGAAGAAAGTGAGAAGAATATCACGCATTCATGGTGGAAGCCTTACAATTATGGTGTGTTGTCGAATCCCAGCCCGTGGGCCGTGTCACTTGGGCGCGCCCCACGTGGCTGGGCTGCGGCCATGCGATGGCATCTCAGATCCGAGACTGACTCGGGGGGAAACCGATTGTCCGTTAGTAGTCGCCAAGACATATCTGCACTCGCCGGACGGAGATGTTGGTGAATGCATGGTGCCACGTTTGCTCTATTTATTCACTCTGCTGACTTGATGCACGACATGATGCATTATCCACTCGTCTTGCCTTGTCATACATATATGCGTGGAGATTGCCTCGCTTACATGATTAAAACCATGAATGTGAACGTATCAAGCCAAACATGTGCACCAGGATACTGATTCACAAGAAAGATTGCCAAATAAACATGCGGCATGATCAATTAACACTTGGAAACAAATGGTATCTCACCGAGTTTGTATGTCCATACTTTTCCCGTTGCCCAACCTGGACCCCCGCCCCCAAAAATGCGCCAATATCAGAACCAATTAACCACAGAACATCGCCATGTCTTTAGCCTAGTCCCACTGCCCAAGCCGCGCCTGCTAGCTGTCTGAGCAGGCCGCAAAGATTCTCGACGATGGGTGGAAGCATATCCCCTTTGCTGTAGTTTCCCCTGAAAATTCCCTCCACAATTTCCATGCAGGCCTTTGGGTCTTCAATACATTCGGTGCGCTGCTCATCTCTTGTGCGAATGCTTGGGCGCCCCGGTCCAAAGCTGATGTAGCGCTGTACATGATTGGACTCTAGTCCATCGACAAGTACAGTCTCCTGGTTCTCCATGGGCGTGGACTCGTGCTTCGTAGCCTTGACAACGACTCCAAATGCCCATATTGCCAGTGCTGCGTGGTGCACACAGACTGCGTAAAAGTCCTTCAAATGGCCATTGGGAAATAATTTTGCTTGTCGTAATATCTGACCAGCGTGCCAGATGGCTCGTCGCGCGTCAACACTGTCTGACCATTGTTGCAGCACTGGATAAACGCGCCGCGCTTGCTCCTCTCCTTCCTTTCCGGCAAAAAGATGCAAGTCATCCATTGATACGTGGAGGTTCATCATCAGAAGATTAAGCAGCAAGCTTTCCTGAGCAGACAGTGATGCATGCCAATCCGACGTCACCACCTGGAATGTCTGAAGTGCTCTGCAAAGTTCCTGATGGCGTCCATTGAGAAGTAGGTGTGGGCCAGCCGAGAAGTTTGTTGCAAAGGAATTCAGCCGGTGCACCGAACTCAATTGCCGCCACTCCAGTATAAGATTCCAGAAGCAGTGCAGATAGATTGAAATTGCGTATTGCGCGTCCAAACGCTGGTAGTTTGCGGTGAGTAGGTTGATGTCCCGAATGAGATCTGGCAGCGATGGTGGTCTTCTGCCTTGACCAGAGGATCTGGCCAGACACTGTCTCTTCCATTCCGTCGCGCTCCGTGCAAACCATAGCTCCTTTGCTTCCGGAAGCGGCAGGGTCAACTCCGCATACGAGATTGTCGGTGGCGCGAGCGTACTCATTGACGACTCGGCATCTCGCAAATAACAATGAAATACAAGCCTGGTTCGGTCAGCAACTCTGGCACTACGTATTGCACCGATCCATGATTATTACCTTTTCCAGCTTTCCAACTCGTGCCATCGTCGCCATTTTTCTTCGAGCACATCCCCCTCGTCCGATGCCTCAACAGAAATGAGAGGATAGGATGAGCGCTGAAATTTACCGCGATATCGCATCATCTAAGCAATATATCAGAATTTTTGTGGCTATTGGATGCCAACGTGTGTACATACCGTAGTTGGGACAAGGAGATGGCATTCCGCAATCTCCATCTTACGTCGATTGCCACTCCATAGTCCAAAGTCCTGGACTAAAACAAGTGTCTGTACAAGACCCAAGTTTTGAGTATTATTGTTGTTCTCTTCGAACTAAGGCCCCAGATCAGCGTCGTATTCACAAGGTGTTGACTGGATATCATAGGCTGGATGTATGATG
Source organism: Pestalotiopsis fici W106-1 (assembly GCF_000516985.1). Classification (NCBI taxonomy): domain Eukaryota; kingdom Fungi; phylum Ascomycota; class Sordariomycetes; order Amphisphaeriales; family Sporocadaceae; genus Pestalotiopsis; species Pestalotiopsis fici. Next base: position 1,531,600 of record NW_006917091.1, on the reverse strand, counting down.
CGAATCTTTTCGCGCAAGATTATACCAGCTGGTCGTTCCGGTCCCTGCTACAGGTTCGGCAGGGGTAGAAAATGAGGATAGACCAGGGAAAGTCTTGCTGTAATCGATAATGAAACGCAATCAGATGAATAAACTTACTCTATTAGGTATAGCAATGCCTGATACTTGTCAGCTCTGAGTATTTGACTCGGCAAGAACTTTTACTTACGCATCGCTTCTTGAATAGAAAACGCAAATCTTCGTAAAGCCGACACTGGAGTCAGAACAGCACCAGCAGCGAGAACTATACCAAGCCACTCTGGCTGCTGCTTGTTGAGTTTGAAGGTGCCCCAATGTATGTAGGAACTGACAGAACACAGATGCGCGGCAAGATACATGTGCACAAGGGTATCGACTACATCAGTAGAAGGAAATGATGAGGCGACGCGCAGCCTTAGTGAATCAGACTTCAAGGACTGCAATACAACGCTCAGTACCTTATCCCGACTCGCGGGGTCGACCTTTTCCTTGATAACGCGGTCCATCTGTTTTTGTCTCTCCTGGAATCGTTCACTAGCCGCATCACGTTGCGGAATCGGTAAATTTCCATACTCGGCGTATAAAGAATCTCTCTCCTGAGGTATCCAGCGCCACGGGGAATTGGTCCATATCTTGGCAAGGTGTGACCTCATTTGTGACATATCCACCGTGGAATCGTCCGTCTGTGGCGTAGCCGCTTGTGTGATGACCTGACCGTTCCGGTTATTCTCGTCCAAGTTCCAATGATCAAGCAGCCCGAAGTCCACATCTGTGAGCTCATAATTCAAGTCGTCACAAAAGTCCAATACGGCCAACCCCTGTGCTTCTTCGGGTCGCGCAGTATTTAAGGAGCCATCGTAGAGCACATCCCGTAGAAAATCAGTAAACGGCATTCTCGTCATGTCCACCACGCCGTTATTGGGGACATAAGGCGGATTTACAAAGGATTGCATCTGAACAGGCTGTTCACCAACAGTCTCGGGGGTTGGCAGCTGTCCTGTGACTTGGCTGTCCTCGGGCTTGATCGATGCGATCCCTCCGGCTGCTGGGCTTCCCATGGCAGACGAACCGCGACCTTCAGAGTTTGGGTAGTTGACCTGGCTGATTTCGTCCACATTCGAATGGGCCTGGGCAGACAAATGCAATAGGTGCATGGCGGCGGCAGATCCAGCCTCTGACGAGGCATACTCGCAAGTCAACTTGCGATTCCGGCATCGAGTACATGGCTTCACCTCCTCACATTTTACACGAGCTGTCGCGCAGGCTTTACATGCATGAGACACACGCCCAGCATTGGGGGATGTGTCCGTCCGCCTGCGCTTTTTCGACGGGTCTCCATCGTTTTCGTGATTTGCAGCATGTCGCTTCAATAGATCGGCCCGGGCGAATGCTTTCCCACACACTTGGCAAGAAAATCGTTTACCCAGGGTACTGCGCGTGAATTAATGTCAGTACAGATTCCGCCATCGCTATCCGCGCGCAGTGATGACAATTAAACCTTTCACCTGTTTGGGCTGATAGGCTCATGTCGTATCAGACGTTGATGCTAGCATTCAGGTGTACTAACTGTGTTTGTATATGCCTAGCCAGATGCTCAGGGCGAGAATAACGTCTTTGACAGTCGGCGCATTGATACAAACTTTGAGTCAGGGTATGACTTCGTGCTGCTGGAGTCTGTAAACCAAGCGCGCTGGCAGTCGCATGCTGCGCACCGGACGGCTGCGTAGTCGGCGCACTCGACTGCGCTTGGGGGATCGAAGTAGGCGGGAGAGGCAGCGGGGGCGGCGGGGGCACGGTAGTATATGGGCTGGCTATGTGGCCGACGGCAACATGATGCTGAGGTTGGAGAGACGGCGCAGGACGGCCGTTGGGCGATGGTATCGCGTACCCATTGGCAGCGCTGTCTGGCTCGGCGGGCGTGCGGTGGACGTCGGGGCCGGCATTGGCGTGGAGGAGATGACTTAATGAGTTGGCCGACATTATTGGAGCGCGGGCGACGCAAGTATCAGGCGGATGGAACCATGCCAGCTAACCGTTCTGCGGGCTTTGCTTTGCAAGGTGGGAGAAGCTTGCTGGCTGGCTGAATTTCTTGCTTGTCGTTTGCGATGTATCTCTCTCTGTGTTCTCTGTGTCCTCCCTCCCCTTCATTGATGTGCTGCAGGGTCACTTACGGAACTGAAAGTCCAGGCTCAGGTTAAACAAGCCCGATGTGGGTAAGGATTGCACGGGACGCAAACTCGAAAGCATCGGAGGGCCCCTCGGAACTAGGTAGGATTTGGGGGAACGTCTCTCCTCTCCGTCGGAGGGTGGGAATGTAACAATAGAATTGATTTTGGCCAGTGACAGAAATGGGTGCCCGCACTGAACTTCACTGGCTGCTCATGGCCGTCGATGACGATAGCGTGCGTGAGGGCAGAAGGTAAGGAAGCGAATGTGGATGGAATGGCAGTTGTACGTAAGGTCAGGGCAGTACTAAGGCGAAGCACTTGGTGCTAAATGGGGCTTCTGTTGGGTCCCGTAGGGTCTAGTTCATCGGCCAAGCAAAGATTCCCCAGAAATTTTACGGCAGTGCTCAGAGGTACTTTGATACACTAAACTCTACCAGTATCAATGTGAGATACCTACCTGTAGGTAATGAAAATTCATTAAAGATCATGCTGGTGGCCTGAGCACATGCGCAAATCAGCCTACTAACTATCATCTTCTGTATGTTCTCGTGATTTTCTGACTTGTTCGCTCTCCTTTTCATGTTTATGGCCAATGATATTGGTCTAGATTACATAGGTAGGTACCTACCCTTAGTGAAATGCTACATTGAGCAGATGCAATGTTGAAGATTTCAGTCGACGTTGCTCGGGCGTATTCTTCAGGTGTGGTGGGTCTTGGCTAGCATTCAATTAGCAGGTAACTGTGTTAGTATCCCCGCAGTCGGCCACTCCAAAGCAGCCAGGCCTTTCAGAGTAACATTGAAAGTTTGTGTGACACCAGTCCTCTATGTCCTAAAGGCATTGGTTCACATGAATGTGGCGGGCCCTTATACCTACCGAACCCATATAGGCCATGGTTGCATAAACTCAGATGCTCCGCGATCGTTCGCTACAATCCTGAAAATCACAGGTCTGAATCTTGAATTAACAGGACAATGCAGGCAGGTAGCACTAAATCGAACATGGCTGTTGTAACGAATTAGATATGTTTTAGTCAGCAGCCTCCTGTGGAGAAAGTCCAATGATCTACGGGAATTGTCGAGAATATACACTCTTTTAACTCGATAATATATCAATTTATATATACATTATGAATGAGGTGCTGCCTGTAAGCGAGTATTGCAATTCATTCGAAGTGACGCGGCCTCCCCCTAGCGACTGCAAGCCACGAATCTCGCTGAGCTAGGGTCCCGCATACTTGCCAAGATCTTTGGGTTTTGTGCGTAGTGCTTGATTGCTCAATGCCCATAGCCTCTCTTCGTACACGGCAAATACGGAGTATATCGAGCTCATTGTGTAGGCTTATTGGGGACAGATATCCACCTCAATTTGAACAAGGCTCTTTGCCAGGTGAATCATCGTGTGTAAGCTGAGCATGTACCCAAAGGCTTTTGTCAGGGATTGAATACTAATCATTTCCCAAGATCTAGCATCTGTGCCTGCATTGCAGCATTCCCGTGTTGCTGATGCTTTTGTCCACACACATCGAATCAGCCCTTGTATGTGACAATCCGTAATGTACGAAGTCGAAGATGCTGGAAGAACACCGATCAGTGCAAGCCAAGATCACCCAATCCCCGCGAGTCATGTGAAATGAATGAAATAAGGTTTCGATCTGCCTTTTCACCGAGAGAACTTGTTCCCTCGAGGCCAATCTATGCTATCAGGCTGCGTGTCGCATAAGCAAATACGACACATTTCTTGCTTTTAGTGTTTTGTTTTTCCCTCCATTCTTTTCTTTACTTTTTCGCCTTTATCTCATGATCAAGTGTTACCATTGTGTTTCAAGCGATTTTCGGCCGAGCAAAATGATTTCGCATCGGTACGTCTCGGGCGATTGTCGTTCTTCGGGGCTTTCCGCCGGTACACACTGTATTACAATAAGCCAGGGGTACGACTTCTCCTGTGAAGATGGATCCGGAATTGCCGTGTTGTATCAAGGCCACTTGCGTCCAAGGTCGCACTCCGTGCTGCACCGGCGATTATCAAGAACTGCGGCTTGCCAATCAGGGCCCGCCTTAACTCCATGAGTTGGCAGTATGTGTTCAGCCCGTTGCAGTCCGTGTGCTACAAGTGGCCATATTTTGAGTCAGAATTCCCGTGCTGGTGGTCCAAAGGATACTCAGCCTCCTTTGCCAGTTTCGTCAAGGGAGTAATACACATCGGAGAATCAGCCTCTCACCGAGTGCTGGTAGTGATGAGGTTGGCATTCTATAGCTGTAGAGTAGGGTCATCAAACTGGAATAACTTTAAAGAATTGATCGACAGCCAGGATGGTACAAATGAAACCATGAGGAGGGAAGTGTAGGGATGGTCAATACAGCCTCGACAAGTACGGTCTTTATCTGCATAGCTGTGCATTCCCGGCGGCTACGCATGACAGCCCTGTCGAAGACCTCGTGAACGACGTTCGAGTCGATTATTTGCAGCCAATTGTCCATTCAAGTCTGAGAAGATGGAGTTTTACCGAGAACTTCTCATTTCGCATATGCGAGACGGGTGTCGCTCCTTGGTTGCTTGGATACACCCATATCTGTGCCGCGGGAGAGATTGCAAAATGTGAAGACCGGAAAAAAGAATTGACAGCGGTATGGTGGATCTCTCATTAATATGCTTGACTGGGAATGGCGAAGGGGAAACAGAACAAATACGACGTCTAATTCAATGAAAATAAAGATGAGGAAAATAGAAACAAGGAAAGTTGACCTGTCTGCGATTATCTCAACCGAAGAGATTCGAGGACAACCACAACTATGCCTACCCGTGCTTGTCGAAACCAGGTTGAGACATTCGTCAACGTCTCGTCGAATTAATCGAACAAATGAGGTATTCAAGTTATGCTGCTAGCACCCCATGCCGCCAAGAGCAAGGATTCGAGGGCCGGCTTTCCTTCCGCTTGTATGTCCAGTATCCTTTATCGGTTGGAGGGCCGGGATGTGGAGGACGCGTCCACACGTCTGCCATTTGCTTGATTTGTGCATTTCAACCCGTTCCAGTGGTGCATTGGGGGCAAATAGAGGTGGATGCAGGCCGGGTAGTATGCAATTATTGACCCTTTGACCATGGATACAACTGCTTGTCTACAAGGTACAGACAAGATTTGCAAAAACTATCACGTCAAGATTCTCTTGGTTTTTTCTTGCAACTTCGGCCCCTCTATCCAGAGGAGAGCCGAATAGTAGTCTAATGTTTTGGAGAAGATTTGTTCAGTCGATGAGTGGAGCTGAAGTGTAGCGCGAGCAGCTAAGTTAGTACCTTGAGTAACCCCAGATTTCCAATGACCCCATGCGGGTTTCTAGGCTGAGCTTAACTAGAGCTAGCGAATCCTGCGAACATTGAAACTCTGGAACTCCCGAAACCCTGTACTCGGGGCAAGCCACCAATGCAACCAACCTGAACGCACGCGAACCGCTGTGGTCGCTGTGTAGTGGACAGTAGCAGGCTTTGGCTAATGTAGCTGGGGAGCGACGTTGTACCTCCTTGTCGAGATTGAGGGTCCCGCTCGCACACACTTCTTTTTCCACCTCCCGAGCTGCAACTCCCGTCATGGGCAAGGTTGAGAAAGCAATTATTGCTCAGTCGATCAACAGATCTTACCGACCACGAGAGACAAGACGTTCCCTTGCTGCAATTATCCGTACAGTGCTAGATCTCGTATCACAATGAGGCCCGGCCCAATTCGAGGGAGCTGCAGAAAAGAAAGTCCTTGATATCCCACCTGCAGGTTCAGAGCATTTCCTGGGAGACCAGCCCAGGGGGTTTATACAAGCCGTCTGGTTACATCGCCAGTGCAGTTTGTTTTTCATGCTCATCGGTGCGATAGACAAAGAAATAGGGCTTCCCGACCTTGCCGTCGACTTGTGACCTCACCACGTCTCGCGCCCTGGCAATCAATCAGTCCTATTTGGCTACCTGGGTGGTGACTTTCAAGCCGCGACTGCATTTCATGTAGCTGCCTTGCCTAAATGGTTGATTCGCATATTTCACAACCCTGGCAGACTCGCATCTTTTACTCTGCAGAATCGACGACAGCCGAAATCCCTTCTGCATAATAACCCCCATCCCACGTCCCGAGACGCCTCGTGGTGCTACTGTCACTGCTACTACTAGCAACGCTACACGTGGCCCAGCCCCAATCCGATATAAGGCCTGTATGCTTTCTATCAGATCAGGAACTCCAACGCTGTAGATCTCCCGAGGTTGCAAGAGTTCTATTCTCGGCCCCACCATCCGTTGTCCTATGCCCAAGAGACTCTAGGGAACTGGAATCATACTCCAACCCCAGTCACACTCCTTTTCCCTCAAGCGGTGGTTATAACTTCCCCAGATTACCCCAGAGTCTCTATTCAAGCCAGATCCACTCAACCCGGAGTTGAGTACACTGCTCTTCACAACCTCTACGAGCTCTGCGTTCATTCAAAGACTTTCATCATGGGCACCAACGACGTCACGACGGCCACGGACCTGCACAATGTCGACTCCTCGACCGAGAAGCCGACCGATGGGCTAAAACTAAGGACTCTTGGAACCGTTCGTCTGCGCCATCACGAAACAAACGAAATCATCCTCATTCCTACTCCTTCCAAGGATCCTAATGATCCGCTAAACTGGTAAGAACGATCCAATACTTTGAGATTCTGATTCAGGGGTATTTACTGTGAACCTTAGGTCCAAGGCATACAAGTATTATATGGCAACGGTTATATGCTTGGCTATGCTCATGTGTAACTTTCTTGCTGCAGGTATGGGGAGCTCTGTGATTTTTGCAACTTAGGAAACCAACTACTCATCATTCATAGGCCCGACAATTGCCATTGCGTCTACAGCCGTGGACTTTTTCCCCCCTCCAGCGACGCCCGTCTCAGCTGCCATCAGCAAGGTAGCATATTTTTTCACGACTACAGCTTTGCTGCAAGGCACGAGCAACTTCTTCTGGGTGCCACTCACTAATAAATTCGGCCGACGACCCATTTACGTTACCAGCTATGCAATCTACTTTGTCTGCTGCATCTGGCTCATCTTTGAAAAGAGCTATGGCGGCTTTCTGGCAGGACGTATCCTTATTGGAATCGGTGCTGGTGCTGCTGAAACGATTGCTCCCGTTTCCATTGCCGATGTTTTTTTCCTACACGAGCGTGGATTTGTCATGTCGTGAGTATCCCTGACTTGAAAACCTAACAATCATCGGCAAACTGACATGAATTTTAGAATGTACACTTGTTTCCTATCAGTCGGTGTGGCGCTCGGTATTCTGATCGATGGGTAAGTTTAATTATGTATTTTCAATAATAGCCAGCTAACTTTGTCGTCCACAGTCTAATCGTCATCGACCACCACTGGAGAGTGATTTACCAGGTTGCTGCTGGCCTCATTGGTTTCGTCCTCTTGCTTGCATTCTTTACATTCCCCGAGACGGCATATATCCGAGAAATCCCACCCGCCAATGTTGCAGAATCTCGGACTGTGGAGAAGCCGCAAGGAAGTGTGGGTTCTGATATCGAGTCTTCAGCCCCTTCGGCCCCTCCTCCCAAGAAGGAGACATTTTTTCAGAGCCTCAAGATTTACCACAGGGTCTGGACGGATGAAAGCTTGGTCAAGATGTTTGTGCGACCGCTGGGTCTCATCCTGCTTCCACCTGTTCTTTGGGCTGCTCTGGTACAGTCCGTCACCATCGGCTTTGTGGTCGCAGTAACTTCCAATGTAGCGCCAGCATTTACAGCAGCTTACGGCTTCCAGCCCTGGCAGGTCGGTCTATGCTTTATCGCTGCCATCATTGGATCTCTGCTGGGTATACCTGCTGGTGGTCAACTGGCCGACATTACGGCGGATTGGTTCACAAAGCGCAACGGTGGAATAAGAGTCCCCGAGATGCGACTTCCCGCCATGATGCTCTGTCTCATTACTGCGCCACTGGCTTTGATCTTGTACGGTGTCGGAATTGAAAAGCAACTTCACTGGATCTGCCCTACCATTGGCCTTGGTCTTCGTAAGTCACACACGAAAGTTGACAGGCACTCTAACTAACAGTCCCTACAGTCAATTTCTCTATTTCGCAGGGTACCAACGTTTGCCTTGTCTACGTCATCGATGCATACCGTCCAGTCGCTGGAGAGATCACCCTTGCGGTTATGGGCTTTAAATGTTTGTTGTATCCTTTAGCACAAATTCATGACAATACTGACTAAATGCTAGCCATGTTCGGTTTCCTCCTTTCCTTTTACACGAATCCATGGGTCGAGCAGTCCGGCTATCTCAATGCATATGGTGCCATGGCTGGAATCGCCGCCGCTGTGTTGCTCATGTGGATTCCTCTCTACATTTGGGGCAAGGCGATTCGACACGCCACCTGGAACTGGAGCATCCTCTCCTATATTCACTGGGAGGATGACAGAGAAGTGGGAGAGTAAGAGCTCCAAGACGCTTCCTCTACAGATGATCACAAGCGAGCAAGAAAATGCCCACTTGTTGTGCAAAATAGCGCTTCTAGTCCAAGACTCAACAGTCCGAATCTTGACAATGTATTTATGAGATATCAAAGGCACAATATATCTCTATTCAGAACTGAAATTAATATGTTTATCACATGTTCTATTGATTCATTTGTTCTCACCTCGGCCCTTGATATCGAAATCGCACTACGTTTTGCCTCGGATCATTTTCGGATACAAATTCGAAAAGGAGCATTGGTGTCTAGGATTCGCCACTGAATTTGCAAAGGCCTTTATGAGACAGGTTGTATTCTTCCTATCAGCTGCTAGCACCTCAACATATTTGCATTCTCAGTACCGCTTGCTTTGGAAACACGAGCACACTATCTATCCATCCTACCACAACCAGTCACATTATACATGGTCATGAACTAATCGCGTCATATAATAAATAATAACAACCATATGTGTCAATTACGCTAGTAAAAAGCCAGAGTCAATGATGGCATTAGTACCCGTCTGGCTTCTGCTCTTTGCAAACACAAAGACCTGCTCGGCAACATCCTCGACCGTCGCAAGCCGCTTCAGCTTTGTCTTTTGGAGGTTAGCCTCCTTTGCCTCATCTGAGAACCTGTCACCCCATTCCTGTTTTTCAAAGTGTTAGCAGAGCCTCCCACTCAAGAGGACAGAATATTCGAACAAGAAGCCGTACCGTGAGGAGAAGTCCTGGAGACACGCTGTTGACTCGAATCTTTGGCGCCGCCATGTTGGCCAACGCCTTGACCAGATGAATCTGCGCGGCCTTGGTGACCGAATACGCCTACGATAGTGTTCAATTGCTCGTCAGCATGACTCAATCCTCCTTGCAACCAAATTTTTTTTTTTTTTTTTTGGGATCTATCCATCCTTTTGCAGACAAAGACTCACCAGAGAACTACCACTGTGGCTCACGCCCGCTAGAGATGCCGTGGTAATGAAAGCGCCTTCCGTCTCGTCGAGATGCTTCTTGGCTGCGTGCATCAACCAGAGGTGCGACTTGACGTTCATGTTGAAACACTTGTCCCAATCTTCTTCGAATGTATTATCTGTTGATGGGCGGATAAATCCATTATTAGACTTTGATAACTTCTTTATCGAGGGAATAGGAGCCAGCCGAAGAAAACTTACCGTCAATACTGGTCATATCCCGGATCCTCGTCCAGCCACCATTGGAAAAGACGACATCGAGCCTGCCCATGCGGCGTACGGACTCGTCGACAAGGGCAACAATGTCGTCGCGCTGCGACAGGTCCGCCCGGACGGCGGCAAAGGCGCCCTGGTGCTCAGCGGGTGGCAGCGGCGAGAGGCCGGCAAACTCGGTCACGAGCTGATTGGCCCGCTCCGCGTTGCTGCTGTAGTTGACCACGACCCTGTACCCGTTCTTGCAAAACAGCCGGGCGGTGGCCGCGCCGAGCCCCGCGCTCCCGGCGCTGACGAGGATGACGGGGATGGCTGTCTTGGTCGCCATGATCGTTGTAGCAGGGGGAAGAAAAAAGAAACACTTTTTATTGTGGGTGTAGAACAATTGATTGGTTATTTCCCTCGTCTCCCGGCGAGTTTCAAAGGGAGACAGTAGGCAAGGTAATGTCAAAAGGTACAGAGTATGGACCTCACGACCCTCTAAAAGCTTCTTGCCCCGCGGATAATACCGATAAGCACGGGGATTTCAGGGTCCTGGCACACGGGACATATCCGACGGCGGAACAACGTGGATGAGGGGTTGGAGAGGCACAGGTGTGTATATTTTCGTACTTTACCCAAACGATGTAGGATCTGGTACTAACCATTCATGGCCATACAGGTGTGTTCCTGCTTGCATACATAGTATGGATGTATAATCGTGGGGTAAAAAGGGTTGCTCAGGGCCCTCTCCCCCTCCTCTTCCCTATCCCTCTCAATAGCCAAAAAAGACTACCACTAAATAGATCGGGAGCAGCGTCCAATCGTGTTTGATGCCGGTCAACGAAATGCGTGTTTCGGGACCTTTGGGCGCCCACATTCCATATATGGCGCATCTTGTACGCCGTTGCGGGCGCCGGTGAGCTGGTAGGGAGTGCAGACGCTTGATGCGAACGGTTCTGTATCTATGGAAGGAATACAGTAGCAGATGAAGTAGCACACGCATCCCTCGATGCGGTCGGTTGCCCCCTTCCCCCATGTGAGGTGACTTCATGAGCAGCAAATCTTGTGTGACTTGTGCATGTCGTCGATAAATTGGATCGGCACGTGTATCTGGCCAAGAGATTCCCGGTGTATTCTTGCTGCCCGGATCCGAGTATCAGACCATCCACGTTCTTAGCACCCATCTCACGATCTGAAGATGGCATGCACCACCATTATGTTGTCTCTGCAGTGCAGGATCACCGCGCCGCGGGTGTGTAGTCAGCGGGCTTTGAAAAACAGCCGTTTCCCCGGGTATTATCAAAATAATTGGAGGGTGCATTCAATTCATATTACACTCTGCAATCTCGAGGGTGCAAAGCCGCAGCAAAGCCCCAAATTGCCTGTTTTGGTTATTGGTTCTGCATGATGCAGCCTCTGCCCAAAGAACGGGACGCGATGACCCCCCTCAGCGGCAACAGTGATGCTAGTATGGGTTGCTAATGTAAGCTGTAACTGCTCCTCTGGCCCAAGGATAGGGCGCTAGCTGGCATGCATTCTTGATCATCTATGATGAGCAATTTGCCTTCGCCGCACTTGAAGAAACGGAATCCCTTTTTTCCCTCCCTCTTCGTGCTGTCGGTGAGCAAGATGCGCTCTCTCCAGCGCTGCACAACTGCATGCCAGGCACTGGCTTGGGGCAAAGTCGGCTTGAATTGGTTTGGGTGACTGACGGGACGTTGGAGTCAAACCCCACCTCGGAAGCTGGAGCCCCAAGCGGCTCAAGCTGGGGGGGCCAACAACCAACCAATGTTTTGTCACCACTTCCTAAAACTTGCCGACGGGTTCGTGTGTAATTTGGACTTGCCGTTAGCAGCGCCCACAACGGACCGATCATCACCATTTGACAATTCCAATGCAAATGTCAAATTGAAGTGGACGGAGACCCACGTGATTTTGAGCGACCGAAATCCCATTGCGAAGCAAAGAAAAGGGAAAGAGAGAGGGGGAGAGAGGAGGGAGCGAGAAAAAGAGAGACATGGCTGACAACAATGCCGGGACTGGTAGACAGACCTTGTGTAGTCTACGCAGTAGGTAAAATCATAACGCCCACCCTTACATAGTACTCGTTACCTACATCCTAGCCCTCACCTCCGCTTCCTCGCCCTGTTGATTCTTCTTGCTTCAATCCCGGCACAGCGCTGACCAGCATCTGCCAAGAAGCTTTCCCCTAGTGACTGAGCTAGTATCTCATATGTAGCACCTACTACCGCAAACCCCAGACGGCTCAAGGGGCGGTCCCGTATATGCAATGTGGGGTCAATTCAGCGGAGTTCCATAGGTTGGCTACAGACGGCACTGTGTTTTCCACGAACCTGATCGAGGATGAGCCAGTCATGATGCAGCGACGCGCCGTTTTCGATCCTGTCGTCGTTCCTTGTTCCCCCCTGACCCGGTCGAACTAGGAATGAATGAGGGAAAGAAGGAATGAATGTATGAACCAGGTACCTACCTTAGGGCACACGCTGCGTACCACATGTTCATCACCGGAATCCGGAACCCACACACAGCCGACCACACCGTCAGCCATGCCATGCCATTCGATGGCTGGCCCGTGGGCTGTTCTTTTTACTATTAGAAAGCAAAGCTGTCAACCGGATATACCGCCGCCACGTACCGTCGAGATACACATAACAATTGGCTCTCGCCCTCACATTATCAAGACTTGAGCTTGCCCTCTTCCCAGCTCGAGAGATTCGGCACTACTGCCTACAGCTTTCCTTTTCTTCACCTACCGTGATACAACATATAGTAGGAGGTGCTTGCCTGCTTGCTTTTCTCAGAATCAGGTACCTGCCTGCTATTTCGTAACAAGTACAAGCAATCTCTTGTCAGACATTACCGTCACACTGGTCTCAAAACCTCTCTTGCAATTGTCTTCCTTTGCATCACTGAACGAAACGCAGCTTCCAGGGGCCACTTCATCATGGCAACCAATGGCGCTACTAATGGTGTTTCCGACGGCCATACCAATGGAGTACATCCTGACACCAATGGAACGACCAACGGGACCACACATAACCCACTTGTCCACGACTACCCCAAGCCTCTCAAGATTGTCATTGTAGGAGCCGGCTTGGGTGGACTTTCGGCTGCCATCGCCCTCCGGCGCCAGGGACATGATATCAAGGTAGCAACCATTGATTCTTATCTATTGTGCTACGCAGGGGCACTGCTGATACACTAGACTTGCAGATTTATGAACAGTCAAAATTCGCCAATGAGACAGGCGCCGCTGTTCATCTGGCACCCAACTCCAATGGCGTTCTCCGCCGCTGGGGAATCTTTGCCGAGGAGTTTGGCGGTACGCAGATGAACACCTTGGTAGAGTACCACAGCACTGGCGGCGTTGTCCAGGAACTAGACGTCAGTGGCACCAACCAAATGTGGCAGCACCCGTGGCACCTGGTCCATCGCGTCTCGCTCCATGACAAGCTTAAGAAGGTTGCCACGAGCTCGGAGGGATCAAACCCGGCTGCGACGCTTCAGACAGCCGCAAAGGTACTTGAAGTTGACGCTGATGCCGGCAAGGTCATTTTTGCCGACGGCACAACAGAGGAGGCCGACGTTGTTGTGGGTGCTGACGGCATCTACGTAAGTCTAGATTATATGAGATTCATTCCTTAGTGAGCAGTGCTGACTTCCAAGCAGTCGAAAACAAGGAAAGCCATTGACGGAGGACAATCCAAGCTTTTTGGCTCGGGAAAAGCTGCGTTCCGATTCCTCATATCCAGAGAGGTTGCTCTGGCAGATCCTATTACCGCGCCATTGGTCCAGAAGAAGGGAGTTCTCAGCATGTGGTACGGCTCAGATAGACGAATCGTCATGTATCCCTGCAATGACAACGAGACGCTCAACTTTGTCTTGATCCACCCGGACACGGAGTCTCATGCCACTCCTGGTGATGGTGAGTTAGGCAGAGATGCACATTAGATTTCTCGACTGACATGACTTCCAGAGTGGAACAAGCAGGGAACCGTTGAACAGGTTCTCAAGGTTTACCAGGACTTTGACCCTGCGGTCAAGCACCTGATCAGCAAGGTTGATCCATCAGAGCTCAAAGTATGGCAACTACTAGATATGGACAAGCTTCCAACTTGGACAAAGGGAAAGCTCGCTCTCATTGGAGATGCAGCTCATCCTTTCACGCCGCGTAAGTCTGCCTCTCATCTCATACCAGCAATTTCCCTAACATTTCATCATAGACCAAGGACAAGGTGCTGGTCAGGCCATGGAGGATGCTGCAGCACTAGCAACAGTTTTGCCAGCTGGAACAGCACCTCACCAAGTTCCAGAACGCCTCAAGCTCTACGAGAAGATCAGATACGAAAGAGGACATGCCATTCAGGAGTACTCGAGACAGGCAGGCAAGGACTGGATCAATGGAAGGCCTCAAGTGAACAGTGAGTATTTGCAACGGCGACTTGAGACGACTGAGAAGCTCACAATGCTTTAGTGATGGAGTATACCGCTTACAACTTTGGCCACGATGAAAATGACAACTCTGCAAATATTTTCAAGAGATGGCTCTGGTCTCAGAAGACAGACATGTACTGGAGAATGCCGATAGGCTTTGGTCCCTTCCCAGGACCTCGAATGGATCACCTCGGACGGCCACGGACAAACCACCTTGAGCGAACGTTCAAGACGGCCTCTATCAAGTTCAAGACATCGCGAACATATCTTGAAACACTTTTGCCAACTTCTCAGTACAGTTTTGCAAGCCCTGCAACTGTGTGCACGGCAAGCATCTCCATTACGACGCTAGACAATATGTCCTGGCTAGGAGGCAAGGGTTACAACCACTGTGGTCTCTATGTCCATGGAGTGAAATACACAAAGAAAGACGGCACCTCAATTGTTGGCACGCAGCTTCCCGTGCTATTTGAGAGTCTGACGGACCCGATTGTATCGGGTCGCGACGAACTGGGCATGAACAAGATTTTTTGTGACATTGACATTCAGCGCGAGGCAGGATCTTACAAGGCGCAGTGCTCGTGGAGAGGTGCTAAATTCCTCGACTTTGAGCTCCCCGATCTCAAAGAGGACGACCCTGCAAGTGAGCACGGTACGATTGGTGGCGAGGCCGACTATGGCATCCTCACGTACAAGTACATTCCGGCCGTCGGCGAGCCAGGCAAGGCAGATGTTGAGTACGCCTGTGTGGTGCCGCATGCAGAAGAGGCAAGACTCTTCCCCGCCAAGGTCAACAAAGTTGCACGATCTGCTTACCCGGTGCTGATGTTTGACCGTGGAAACTGGGATACTCTGCCGACTCTGCACCACATCACGTCGGCTCTGGCAGAGATCCCCATCTACGAGATCATCAGCGCAAAGGTGGTGGAAGGCAATGGTGTGCCGGATGTGTCTGCCTGCAAGAGAATAGAATAAGATAGTCATGGTTGATGAAGCATTTGTATTTGTTCCTGGCAATCAGCGGTCCACCATTGATTTGAGTAGTTTTCCTTGGATGCATATTGAAAGATTTCACTTTTATCTTTATTCCATCTCCAAATGATGACTATCAATCCATCACACTTTCATGAACGCGTGATCGTATCCTAGTTTTAGCGATGAACATCTACCAAAAGTCATTGTTTTCAGTTCATCTGTTAACTAATACTACGTCGCCCCACAATGATGAACAATCATCACCACCAATATTTCACAATAGACAAAAGCGCACCTTAGGCTGCAGCCCAGCTTCTCCCCGTTCCAACTGTGTACGGCAGTAGTCATCTGAAGTTGCCCCGTTTTCCTAAACAAAATGAAATCTCTCTAATCTCCACCAAGATTCCGTACCATCAAGGGCCGAGCCACCGGCCCCTCCCCCACTTACCGCCAATCGCTATAGTCGCGTTGTTGAGTAACACCGAAGAGTCCGTATACTACTGCCCCTCGCATGAACATGGGACATGTGAGAATACACTGCGGGGTTGCGGGGTGAACACTTTCGGTCTTCTTTTCTCGAGCTTCCCCGTGTTTGTTTCTTTTCTCAGGGTCTTTGGATTTGTAAACCTTTTTTTCCTTTTGTATTATTCAGGATTGATTGGAAATCCGGGCGATTAATTCAACGACCTGACGCCAGTAAATAAGAGGCAATTGAACAACTTGGTGTCTCGCCTTTAAAAACAAAGTCAAGAGAAACTCTCGAACATAGTCCAGCTCGCAACTCTTTCAGGAACACGCTCTCTCGAACCCTCCACCAAAGTTCCCGAAATCTCAATACTCTTACCGACGTGTCTGGTCTAGAAAGAGAAACCGATAAACCGTTTCCTGCTCTAAAAAATAATCATGGCATCCGGACACAAGGCCAACGACCTGCCCAAGGTCCACCGATACATTACGGACCATGATACCGAAGGCAAGGCAATTCTATCAAAGGCCCTGCCCTCCCCGCTACCGGAGCAGACCATTCTCAACGGCGTCGTGTTTGGCCTCGGCTACGTGACCACGGAGCGGCCAGTCGTCTTTGACGAGGGCAAGGACATTGCCGCCTACACGCCGCTCATCAAGGACCCGCCGGGCATCGTCATGCCGGGCGGCACCGTGGCGCGCTACGTCGACACGCCCCCGGGTTCCATCAGCCCCATGCACCGCACCGTCAGCCTCGACTACGGCGTGGTGCTCGAGGGCGAGGTGGAGCTGGTGCTCGACTCGGGCGAGACGCAGCTGCTCAAGCGCGGCGACCTGGTCGTGCAGCGCGGCACCATGCACGCCTGGCGGAACCCCAGCAAGACCGAGTGGAATCGCATGTTGTACTTTCTCCAGGAGAGCGCGCCCGTGCTGCACGGCGGCAAGAAGCTCGAGGAGGACTATGGAGAAATGGGTGACGAGGTCAAGAAGAGTGGGAACTAGGAGAATGTTGACGGTATTTTCAAAGACTACATTTTAGAAGGGGTGAGACGTGGAATCTGCATATTGGCCTCGAATCATTTGTATATATCCTGACATGTCTGCATGAATGAGCCTGAGTGGCCATTGAGCTGGGTTAGAGGTCGTGTGCTTTCGGATTTCAATCGAAAACCTTTCAAGATCATGATGCCTGCAAATCTTTTATTAAACATGCAGCCAATTGTGTAAATCTACATACCGTTCAGGGTAAGAGTGTGATATAGAGAAAGGGACGCTCGCGATTTTGGTGTTGATCTCGAGACCCATGAAAATTTCTAAATCTGGATGACCAAGCATCAATTAGGACCACAATATTGATGAGGTAGGTAAGCGCATATTACGTCGCAGGGTACTGCGTATCAAGTCATAGGTGATCGAGCATTCACTTTCATTGTCGGAACTTGGACAGTTTCGGCCGCCACAAGGCAGATTCAACATCAGCTCAATGTTCATCCCGGAACGGGAGTGCTCGCTTAGATGTTGGAAGCGGGGCACCCTTAGGTACCTAGGACGCAGTAATATGGCAGGCTCTACGATATACTGCTGTGGTGACTGTCTCCAGGAGACAGCGGACAGTAGTACAGTGAGGCGCAGCTGCTTCGCTACTCTGATGCAGCTACCGTAACCATCCTTTTTCAACTTGGATTTTCCGTTCATTATTTCCAAGCTGATATCTCTGAGAGACTTTCAAAGAATGACGAGAATTTCGACGCCATTTCGCGTTGCTCATCAACAAGGCTCCCCGTAATTGCGTACATGGTGATGATCGAGATTCGAGACAACGCACATCATGCCCCGCATTCTTTCCATTGATGGCCAGCCATCCATTACAGAGCTGGTGTCTGCAAACACAGTCGGATCTTCTACAGTTCTCTCCCCTCCAACGGGCAATGCAAGTTGGTATACGGCAGGAAGCGATTTTTGGTAAACATCATATACCTTTCTCAGAAGAAGTGATGCGCATATATTGACAGGTCCGTAGCTTCTATGCCGTAGCCCAACAAGCGGCCAGAGAGTCCAAGGCGAGACTGTCTAGGCTAAAATTGACACCAGAGGAAAAACAGTTACTTGCCATCGTGCCATCTAGCTCTGATGCAGTAATAGAAAAGCTTCATTTGATCGTGGATGAGCGGGAGGAGGCCCTCAAGCGCCCAAAAGCATTCCAACGAACCAACAAGTTTTTTACAGCTTTTTGCGAAGTAGTTGGTAAGACTTCTGGGCTGGTACAGACACTGGTACCCCAGAGTCCAGAGTACACGATTCCATTTGGAGTTCTAATCATCTTGTTTAGAGTATGAGCAAAGTCCTCTCAACACTCATACTAACGTGTCAAAGCCAAGTGCTAATTCCACTCATCCAGGCCGTAGTGACCAAGAAGGACCGGGAAGAATCTCTTCTTATGTATCTCGAAGCACTCGGCTCAAAGTTGCCCCTCGTTGAGTTTTATCGCAATGCATTTCCCACGAATGCTATGAAACTTGCCGTGGCAAATCTATACGCAGAGGTCACCAAACTTCTTGATGAGGCACTGCTGTACTATCGCAGTGGACGCCTCGGAAAGCTTGTTGATGCAGTGTTGCAGCCAACCGAGCCAAAGTTTCAAAAGAGCATGGACCAGATCGATGCGGAAGTCAAGAAGATGCAGGACCTCAAGGATGTGGCCCACGAGGCTCAGACTATTGACATCAAGGACACGGTGACAGGGAACGCTAAAGGTCAGTAATCATTAACACAATGTTGCCATCTATTAAAGGCTCATGATGCTTGGTACAGCAATATCTAGACTGCACGAGAACTTCGAAAAGGCAACAATTGCTATCGGTATCAGCATGGAACTTATCAGTGAGAGAATGACTGGGCTGGAGTCCCAAGTTTCTTGTGAGTAATGGGATCAACTGAATTTTTCAAATGGTTCTTGGAAAGAGCTCACATTTATTGTCACAGTTATTGGCAAATTCGAAATGTTGAAATATGCACAGTCCTTGCAGGAAGCACTCCTTTCGTCCGTCGGCGACTTCTACTTGGATTCCGAATCTCTGCTACAGAGAGTCATGTCTCAAGGATTTCGTCTGTCACCAATCGATCGCTGGGAGAACAATGGAATTCTGGAAAACCTAGTGGCTTGGTCTCATGGGCGCCACGGACCATTATTATGGGTTGGTGGCCAGTCAGGCAATCGAGACTCCTGGGTCACGGACTTATCCATGGACATTGTACAAGCATTCCTGCCACAATCCATGACGACCCTGTTTGTCTTTTGCTCGGACATGGCATTCAACTCTCTCCCTCCAAACCCCATCCTTCTCGTCAAACTGCTCATTGCTCAGCTTTTGGAGCTGCATCCTCACATACCCTACGAGAACCCCATATTCTACAGTCTGCAGAGGTTCCGCCATGCCGCGACGTTTGACCAGGTATGGAGGATATTCGAGAGTCTGATCGGCAACTTGACTGAAGTATTCCTGGTGATTGACCGAGTCGAAATGTGTAAGCCTGGTGGTCAGGCCAGCCTCACTGGCGACCTCCTGCCTGCCCTGGCGAGATTGCTAGCAGAGACTAGCGGCCGGAGGGCGATACTGACAAGCATATATAACCCCCCAGAAAACATGAGCTACGATGTCGCACGAACGATTGAAAAGGTCTTTATTGACACGGGTGGGATGGGCGAGGAGCGAAAATGAAGTCGACTGGTAGTTGAGAGGCCCAATACCTAGATACCTAATCAAGGTACTTGTGATGAGGGTTTGGCGAGAATACACGTTTCCCTGCTTAGTTTCAAGCAGACATGCAAGATGGATGGAACTTTACTTACACGGGTCATGCATGAAATTCAACATACTCGTCTCTCCTATTCGGCTACCAATAGCGCCACCCAGCCTTGCTGTATTTCTATGCATACTTTCATTGTAGAAACCGTCATGTGGTAGGTCTCAGTTACGTCAATTGGACGCACCCTGCCAAGTATCTACCTTCGGCTGTGGCAGTGCATGGATAGTAGGTAGCCATGGACGCAATGATACGCGAGCGACCCCTGTATCGAGCTTCCACCCCTCCAAAGACGCAAAAGTTGGGGTCCGGATTTGGCATCCTACATAATGGCGAACGCTGGGGCTTTCTATTCAGCACGATGAAATTCATTTCTCACAAGGTCTCACACTTTTGAAGTTGGAGATGTCACCCTCGGAGAACTCGTCCGAACCAGACACGTCGAAGCCGCCGGGTGTGGTGGGAACAGACGGTCATCACGAAGCTGAGCCCGACAGAGACAAGATTGAGACACCATCGGCCAATGGAGCCCAGGGACATGCAAATCAAGATGCAGTCATATCTCAAGCTCCAGAAGATGCTAGTGGTTCTGTTATACCCCCACAGGACGCTACTCAATTGCCTACAGCTACACAGCACACCGAGAAACTTCTTGACGGTCCCAAATTCAAGAGCTCAGCGACGCAGACTGACCCAGACACGGACATCGATAACGCCCCAGTACGTGTTGTGGGGAACGGAGACAGTCGAGGGAGTGATGATGAATCAAAAACGGCGGAAGATGTTCCTGAGCCAGACTCAGTAGAAGAGGTTCCATCATCTGCTATTGGAAGAATCTATAGAAAAGATGGAAAGAGATTGGTAATTGACGAGTCCCAGTGGAAACCCACAATCACCGAAGACACGACCACGCGCTTTTCCGTCATGTATGAGATGGAGGAAACAGACAAGACTCGTGTTTTCCTCAAGAGTAAATATCTACAAAAACTCTTCAATGCCTTTTGCAAGCGCAAACTCTACCCAGCATCATCTATACAACCCGACGGCATAGCAATCCCAAAACCCTATGCACCGCTGTTTTTCCATTATGACGAGATGCTCGCCGCAGCCGAACAGCCCGAGTTTACCAAAAAATTTGACTCGGATCAAGTACAGAAAGACTTGGACGGGTTGAAATCCTGGTACGAAAACTGGGTGGCTGCGAGTCACGAGGCAGCGCGCGATGCGATTAAGCGCGATTCTGTGGAATTCAATAGCCTATGGGCCGTCTTCAAGCCCGGCGACTTGTTGTATGGCCTCGACGATTTTGGGCAGGCTCGGCTATATGTCATTGCTGCGACGAAATACCGCAGTGGCATTGATACTCTCGGCGACGACGTGGAAATGGACATGATGTCTTCATTCGTTCCTATGATACAGTCGTTTATGAATCTAAAGAGGAGGTTCGCCGTGGAATCATGGTTTCTGGACTGGGATTCATCCAGCAGAGTCTTCAAGCGAAGGAGCTTCGTGAGCGGCATTCCCGTCTACACGGGCACGCGCCGCATCTCCGACCTTGATGTGTTTCCGCTACGCCACTACAAAGGCGGAGACCAGGCCGCCATTGACGAGCTCCTCTCCAGACTTGACGAACGCGGACGTCTTTGGAAGAGCATCATGGTTTCCAGCTCGACGTGCATGCATCACGACGGGCCGGCCTTGGAGTTGGACGCCACAAAGGACGCATTGTTTAGGCGCAAGAATGACCATATCCACCTTAACGATCGCGTCATGGCGGACAATGACGGCTGGGCTCTCTTTGGGGATAAAACGTCCCTTCCACCGCCCATCAAGACCATGATGAGCTCCATGGCCGATGCAGGAACCTCTGAATCGCCAATCTTGGTGGGCGGGTTCGATGAGACTTATGCAAAATACGACAAGTGCTCCCCCGAAGACGAATTTGACGCCTTACAGGCACAACTGTGCCCATCGCAGTTGTATTGTTGCGCCATCCGTACAACAAAATGGTATGTTGCGACCATTGCCAGCCTCAAGCCTATTCAATGGAAACGTGAGGCCATCGATAACCTCGTCGTGAATCCAAACACGAAGAAGGTATTACGAGGGCTAGTAGAAGAGCACAAGAAGAACAGAAGCCAAGATGAAATTATCAGTGACTTTATTCCCGATAAAGGGTGTGGGCTGGTCCTTGTTCTTCATGGCCCCCCTGGTGTGGGTAAAACACTGACAGCAGGTGAGAACTGAACCTTTCGGTGCGCGTGTTTCGGGAGGTCTGGTGACAATTACTAATACAAATAATGGCTCACAGAGTGTATTGCAGAGTATACAGGGAAGCCTCTGTACTCAATCAACATTGGCGAGCTCTCGTCTGAACAAAATATTGCCGCCCGCTTGGAGAACATCTTTGAGCAGGCCTCTCGCTGGGACGCGGTGCTGCTCATTGACGAGGCCGACGTTGTGCTAGAGCAGCGCTCCCTAGAGAACATCAAACGCAACGCCATTGTTTCCATCTTTCTCCGAATGCTCGAATACTATCGCGGAATCCTCTTCCTCACGACCAACCGCCTAGCAACCATGGACGTTGCCTTTCAGTCCCGCGTCTCCTTGGCCATCAAGTACAGCGAGCTATCGCCCGCCCTCAGACGACAAATATGGCTGAATTTCATTGCACGCTTGGGGAGCTCGGAGACCGAGGCCAAAGAACAGCTCCTGGCTCGGCTGGATGATATCAAGGAGTGGAAACTCAATGGGCGGCAGATCCGCAATGTCATCACCATGGCACAGTCGCTGGCGCTGGCAGAGAATCGGATGAGAGGGAGGCTTCGGTTTGATCATATCCAGCAGGTCGCTGCCGACACATTGGGATTTCAAGATCTCTTTGAAGAGGAGTATCGGACTTCCAAGGTGCAACTGTCTAACATGGGAAGTCACCGGTTTCCAGAGAACGAGGTTGAGCCATATGCCCGTGGCACGCTCACTCAGTCATTCAGGGCAAATCACTGGCAGTAGAATTATGTAAATCAAGGCATCAGATCCACTTGATGGCAAACATATTTTTCAAAAGTAATGTCAATGAATAATAATAAAAACATAGTTTTGTTGCACAGCTGAAAAGAATAGATAGTGACAAAGTGTCAGAGCGCTGCAGGGCTGCGTGGGGGTTCCACGTGGGGGCATACAGATTCGTATATAAGGACCGTTGGATCGCCGTACAGGTGGTTCCAACGGCAGGCTCCAGTTGTTTTCTCAATATACCGGTGCCCATCACTCTATCGTTCCACTGATTCTTACACAAAGGCCAACCTGGCAAGGCGAAGAGATTTATTGTAGGAGGATACTAGGGGCAGAACGTCCCAAGGCACTCGTTGCAGTGGTCAGCCTGGCTGTTGTCAAACAAAATCGGTGGACTTGGAACGGGCTGAGCATTTGGAGACCCGAGTCGTTGAAGGAAGGAAGATACTGTAATCACCCAGCCACCGTGGCTGTATACAGTGGGAGCCTCGCCCCCATCTTCTTGTAGCGACGGGCACTCGTCGGTCTATTGGCCTCCGTGCCTGAGGCCACAACGCATCATGAAAGTCTCCGAGCCTTGCGAACGTTGCGAGCCTTATATGTATATAGGCCTCCTCTCGCTTACGTGCAGAATTTACTGATTGACTTCTTCTTTGTTCTACGCAACTGATTGACTTCTCCTTTGTGTTCCGTAACTGATGGCGATCAAAGTTACTACAAAGCTATTGAGAGTTTGTAACCGTTCAGTTGTCACACTCAATATAGGCGACTAAACATTTTCTTATCAGATACTCTTATTCGAAGCCTCCTTAAAAAGCCAGTAAGCCTCAGCCTTTCCGCCTTGCGATTATCGCGATTCCAGTCCCGCCTTCATTTGCCATGAAGCCTTCTCAAGCTTTTCGCCTGCTAAAACTCGGCATTATACGCAAGCCTCGTGTCCCTCGCTTCCCTGTGGCCTGTCGCGTCATACCGAAGATCCGAACCCCTCGATTGCCTCAGTCGGGATGGCGAAAGACCGCTATCATTAACACAATAATTACAAGTATTGTGACGGTGGTTTTTATCGCTTTATCGATTACAGTGGCCATAAGGAGCGGCTCCTTGGGAAGCATTGTGATTTGGACCGGCGGCTGTGATACTTCCAGTAATTTCAACATCATCCTACACCTTCTGCTCAACTCTGTGTCGACGGCCGTCCTTGCCTCCTCGAACTTTTTCATGCAGGTACTGGCCTCGCCTTCAAGGTCTGAGGTTGACAAAGCACAGCGAAAAAGACATGGACCGAGATTGGGATCCCGTCAGTACGAAACCTTCGCTTTCTTTCGCCACTAAAGATCGCCTTGTGGACAATGTTCATGCTCACCTCGGTTCCTATACATCTCGTATTCAACAGTACCATATTCGAAATCAATTATCTCGGCGCAGCTTGGACTACAGTACTGGCGTCTGAGTCGTTTGTCAATGGCGCACCGTATTATCTGCCCGGGGCGAGCCTTTTGAGCGGCAGGCCATCGCTTTTATATGATAAATCTAGATCAGGGCTACTAGCTTCCATAGCTGCCAATGCCTCCAAGTGGACCAAGATTGATATAGACACGTGTAACAAGCTACTTAGTACTTGTCAGCCGATGACACAGTATAAGGACATTGTGGTAGTCATGACCTCGGACAACACTACTGGCTTTACACTCGACGGCTGGATTCCAAGTGGCATCTTCGATATGGCAACCAATTTCAACCAGAGCTTAGGACTTGATATGGCCGAAAGCGGACGCTGCTACGGGGTACAACACACAGAGTCTTTCGTCAGAAAGAATCTCAATGAGTTGGGCATCAACGGCAACACACTGGGCAATTACGGCGACTTTTGGAAGCAGCGTATGCCGCTGGACAGTCCCAATTCGCTGTGGTACGCCACTTCCTGCTCGAGGGATGCGGCGCACGATGATGGAACGGGATGCCGTCAGAAATGCAACGGTCTGGATCTGCGGGCAAGCACCGTCAACTTCCAGAGCACGGGTTTCCTACAGCCACCACCTTTGAATCTGGAGATGCCAGACGGTGTGTGGCCTAATGGTCCGCCGCCTTCTCTTAACGACACAGGCTGTCCAGTCAACGAAACCATGAAGGATTTGAATGGAAGTCATACGGTTGCAGTCTTGAACCCAAGCTACTGTCTCGCTGAACCGTCCCAAAGCTGTATGATAGGCATTTTGGTCCCACTGCTGATCTTTGTCACAATATGCCTTCTTCTCAAGACATTGACAGCACTGGTTGTAGTCTTTCGGCCGCATGGAAGGATGCTCGTGACACCAGGTGATGCGATCGCATCGTTCATCCGGTACCCAGACCCAACCACAGTCGGCCGTGTCACACTTGGCCAGCCCAGTCTGGGACTCGAGGTCTTACAGCTTGTGAGACAGTTGGAAGGCTGGCAGTATGACTCAGAAGCTGTATTCCTTGAGTCGGTGCTTTGGCGCCCCAGACCGTGGAGGAAGGCCGTCTGGTCGGGATATGCCTCGGTTCGCCGGTCGGCATGGTTGACTACTTATCTCCTGATTGGCGGCATCTTTTCAGTTGCGTGCTGCCTCTTCATCATAGCATTCAGATCATATGGGTTAGATGGTGACAGGTATGCTTGAGAAATTTTCATTGATACTTACCCCTATCTTTGTTGACCAGTCGTCCGCAGAAGCTTCCACCCCGTCGGCCGGGGCAATGTAGCTCCCCTAGGGAGACATCTTCAAATGCTCGAGGCCATCCTTATCGCCAACGCTCCACAGCTCATGCTTACCGAGGGCTATTTCTCCTACAATTCGATATTCACCCGTCTCGTCCTAGCCCGCGAATGGTTCTCATACACGGTTGCTGCACGGCCGCTGCGCGTGACAGACCCTCGTGGCGAGCAGGTCTCGACGTACCGTCTGCAACTACCATACAGCTACAGTGTTCCACTTCTCGCTCTCAGCATTGTGCTCCATTGGATGGTCTCCAATACATTTTATATAGTCGTCATCTATGGGGGTAAAGTCTTCCCCTCAACGCTTACCGCTCAACTTGGATGCTAATTCCCATTCTATCAGGTTTTTACCAAACTTTGTACCCAGTCAAGGACTTTACTCTTACTGGCGTGCCTCCAGACATTTACGTACGAGGCCTCCAAATGCAGATCGGCTATTCCACTTTGTCCATCCTTCTTGTCGTGGTCATCACCACCGTCTTGGCGCCCGTACCCTTGGTCTTAGGCCTCCGCAGAATTAAAAACAGTAATATGGTCGGCTTCCCCAGCAATTCGATCGTCATGAGCGCGGTATGCCATGTCTCTACTGTCACAGCCTTCAGCCCGACTGAATCTGGTAATCGCCCTCCCAGGCGCCCTTCAGAGGAACGCGACGTGAGTTCTGAGCAGGCAACGTCCCAAGAATACCAATTGCTGCCTCGGCAGTCATTTTCACAGGGTGGTACAACCATCGAATTGTCGGACCTCGCGAGTGGTACCAATGGGTTCAGCTCAGATGATCTCTCGGAAGAGCAGGATGAAGAACACACAAACAACAGCCCGGAGGCATTATTGCCCAACTCGGGCAGCGAATGGGACAGCGATGAGGGAGATGCTAGAGACGTTTCCGAAACGGCGATCGAGCGCCAGGAGGGCCGAGATCGGCTGCGGATTTCGCGCTCCCTGTTAAGATGGGGTGAAATGAAGATGCCGCCATCGTTTCACGAACAATGGGCAGATTTGGACGACCCCGTAGGCCATCTCAGCTTTGGAACAGAACTGCAATGGCAGGGGGAGCCAAAGGAAGGCCGGCTATATGTATAATAGCCGTGTTAATACTGGCATGACGATCGAGAGATGATAAATGCTTGGGCCATACACGGATGTATCCGGCTCTGTTACGGCCACCGCCCCGAATAATCATAAATTAGAAGCGACATTGGAGAATTCACTGTGTCTTGAACCTTCCCAATCTTCAATTTCTCAATCTAATACCATCAGTTCCCATGACAAGCTTCGGAGGTTCCTCCCATCTTACTTCGAATGTTGAAGCGACGCGCGCCATGGATATGCGGCTCAAACACTCCAGCGAGCTCGCCGCCAGAGTTACTAGCTTGGGTAATATGTGCTTCTTGCCTATAGCCGAAGGCAACAGACAACTCGTCTTGGCAAGCCGCAACGTTCCGTCAACTGTCAAGCCCCAAAGCCCCCGCGCAACCGTGAGTTATTTGAGCTGATAATAGGAATTATCGTCGTGTGGAAGCGTTCATAGAATTGTATATCTAATGAATCTTTCCATCTTCTTCTTCTCTCCCCGGATTATAATAATGAACCCGTCTTTGTCTTTTTCTTTTTTAAACACTGCCCCGCGCGACTTGGATTTCCACATAATGAGTTGGACCAAATGCCCGTGACACGTTCGATTTGTCCTTGAGGGAGAACCAATGGCAGTGAGACTAGGTAAAATAAGGTACAAGAGAAGAAATTTTATACTTGCCAGTCACGAATAAGTGACAACAAGCATATCCGCAGCACTCGGTGGGCATAGTTATATACACACATCCATACCGCTTTAGGTGCCAGCTAATACCTAAGCACCCGGGCGTCTACCCCAGTTACCACCCACGTACCGAATACACTAAGTTCCGGGTTTCTCCGGCGAATAATAGCTTAATTTGCAATGTGTTGGCATCGTAATAATTTGAGTAAAGGCCGATTAGATAATCGGATGTATGTTTACCCCGCCGCTTATATAAGTCCATCCCCGGAAAAAAAAAAACGGTAATCCTATTGCATTCTCGCAAGTCATTTTCACCATTTATTCCCTAAATCTAACCATTGATTACCCCGTTACTACTCAATATGTCGCGAATTTCTTCGCAATCTCGCATGCATACCTGGAAACGAGATCAATATGTCATCTCAACCGATTCCTCTTTGGTTCCCATCAAAAAGATTGGCGCTGTCTTTGCCTCACCAATATTTTATTGGGCCAAGGCGCTTCCGGATGCAGTCTTGAAAGAAACATTGGAGAATTCACTGTGTTTTGGTCTTTACCAATCTTCAGTCTCTCAATCTGGCACCAACCCAGCGGATCTGAGTTCGGCCGAGTCACGGACAAATGCAGCTGAAGTTGCGCCTACAGACGCCACAACCGATGCAGGTCACGTAGCGAGCGAGAAAACCAAACCCGACCTGAATCTCATAGGATTTGCGCGTTGTATTACCGATTACACGACATTTCTATACTTGACCGACGTTTGGGTTGACGAGCTATACCAAGGCAAGGGTCTTGGCAAGTGGCTCATCACATGCGTTCAAGAGGTCATTGAGAAGATGCCATATCTGAGACGGAGCATGTTGTTTACCGCAGATTGGGAGCGTTCAGTGCCATTCTACGAGAAGTTGATGGACATGACGTTGCTGGAGACTCAAAGAAATGCCGGGTTGGCCATTATGGAACGCAAAGGGTTGGGACATCCGAGTTACGGAAGTAATAGTAGCAGCTATAATTAAGCAAAGCTACCATACTACATATCGATTTCAAAATAACCCTAAACCACAGTTCCGCTGTTATCGGCGCAAGAGAATGCAGATCCAATGGCACCTGACGCATAAGCGTCTATAATCTCCTGAATAACACTATAAGTACCACCAATTGTCATGAAGGCACCAAATGCAATCATTAGCACATGCAGATAATATGTAGTGATCTGCCACACATTGCCCTTGCGGTAGTGGCTATAGTCGTGGCACCAGAGCCAGCCAGGAAGACAAATGGCTACTGGGGAGAAGCAAAGGCTACCTGCCAATGCCAGGATATAGTTGAAAATCGGTATACCCGACGCAATCAAAAAGGAGCAAATGGAGATACCAATGGTACAGCCGAGCCAAGTCGCCCAGTGAATGACGGTGTTCTCCTGCAGGTGACGAGAGTTGCGGAGGACTCGCACAAAGATATATTTGGCGCCAATGTGGACATAAAGACAGGCGGAGACGGCAAGACCGATAATGCCGACACCGTAGGCAACACGTTTGATGACCGGCCCGGCAGAGCCTAGTGATGGGGAGGCTACCCATTTTCCACACCAGTAATAGACAACAAAGCTAAAGGCAAGGTATGACGAGGTGACAATAGCCATACATACGTAGACGGCCTTGTTATAGTCTTTGGGCCTTTTCATCTCGGAGATGACGGGTAAAAATGCAGCCGTGGCGGCACTCGAGCAGAAAATGGTGGCGCAAGCCGTCATGCCAGCAATAAAGGTAGGATATCCGATAACCACGAATCCAAGATCAAAGTCGCCGGTTTGAGGGGCAATGGCCGGTCTATCACGAGTCGTTACACCGACGCTTTTGATTCTGTTAGAATAAAATCCATAAAGGTCAATTAACTCGATAAAGACCTACACGACAATCATGACTGCGATAAAGACGGAGATGAATCCGACCCATGTGAGCCACGCAATCTTTTCAAACTTCCTCACGCTTGCAGCTAGGGCCACAATCACAGTGGCAACAAGGGAGAACCACTGGGTGCAAGTTGCATGGAGCGAGAGGGCGTTGAATGCCGTCGAGACGCCAATGATTCCAGAGGCAGCGCAAATGACATAAGCGGCCAGGAAGAGGAAACCAACAATCTCCTTTACAACGGGTCCGCCAACGAGGTGAGCCATGTCAGCAATAGAGTGGCATCCAGCATGTCTGTTGCGAAAGTTGCCCTGTACAATGGCGCAGTATGCGTTTAGGAGGGTCAGAGCAACAACGACCACGGCGCCGGGAAAGGCGCCGAGGGCGTTCATGGACGATGGAATCGACAGCACACCGGTGGCGAAAATGACTGCGCCGGGACGACATTAGCATGTTTGTGTGTTGTCGGACTCTTTGCATACCTGGGGGACTATACTCTTGAGGAAAATTACGGATGCTTGGATCCAGTGCACGGTTCTGAAGTCGACAACGCCATCTCCCTGCTTGAAAACCTCGAACTGGTTCGTTCCTTGTTGGATCTTCTCTGCCGAACCAATTTCTGCGTCAAAGGACGCAGGGCGAATATCGTCACTTTCTTGCTTGGGGGCCATCTTTGGTGTGGAGGATGGAGAGGTCAGTCTTGGTATCGGTGTGAGATCTGAGTCTCTAGTGGTCCGCAAGATCATCAATTTATGGTTTACTTGAGTATCTTATCATTACATATAAATACATCTTCAGAGATGGCAATCAACAAAGGTCATTTCAAGTGTATCATGATGCCGACCAGCAATCTCGAGGTGATCCGAAAGATAAGCTACCTCATTGCGGGCAGATGCGATGAGCCAAGACGCTCTCGGTGACCATCCCCCCTGCGATAACCAAGATAAGAACATTCGACTAACGAATGCCGTAAGAGAATCAACCTGAATTCTGTTTATAACAGAGTTTGAAAAGCATTTTCGCGCCTGGGCGTTGCGTTGTAGTGGATATACTCGCCACGCTAGGCCGAATATCGGTATTTGGGGTTTCTGGGGAAGTTTCTCCAATAATGCTAAAAACAGTACGGATGCCCAGAGGCCAAACTATTGAAAAACCCCAAATCTCAAGGGTTTTTTTTATATTCGCCCCTTAATATAATATTCCATTATAGCATATTTAAGGTATTTTTATTTATATATAAATTTTATAATAAAAACGCAAATATATTGCTATAAAATATATTTTTTAAATTTATGCGTTAAATTATAACGCGCTAATAAAACTTTACGGCCGGCTTAAGCTATTATAAGCTATTACGCGCTACTATAGGCTATTACGCGCTGCTATAGGCTATTACGCGCTATTAGGCGCTCGCACGGACTACCGGGAATTCGCACGGATTACCGGAAAATCCTTTGCCTATTATAGCTATTTAAATTTTTTATTTGCGATCCGCTAATAAAAACTTTTTTTTTTAATAATTAATAAATTTAAAAATAAATATAGCCCTAACGTTTTTTTCCGTACGGGAATATACGCATACGACGGCTTAAATATTAATTTTTTTACGTTTATTATTTTCCGAATATAATTTACCAAGTTTTTTTTTTTCCTTTTGCTAACGATAGGAAATACGCGGGTATACGCAGATTTAAATTTTATTAATTATTAACGTATATAATTTAATAAATTTCGATTCGTACCTTTTTAATTTTAAATTATTAATACTAAATAAATAAAAATAAACGCGATCGCACTAATATTATAATTATTATACCTAATTTCGGCCGTTAATTTTTTAATAAAAAAATACTTAAAATACCCGATAACGCTAATATCGGTTAAGCTAAAACGCGCGAAAATATAAACGCTATTATTATAATTATTATAAATATTATCCGTAAATCTAAATTTTAAATAGCTATTAATATTACCTTAAAAGGCTAGGTAAAATTGCGTATTTTTATATATTTCCGCTTATTTTAACGTAATTTTTTAGGAGCTTATTTATCGCTTTAAACTAAAAATAATTAAAATTAATTAAAATAAAAAAATCGCCGATTTTAATTTATTTCGCTAAAAGCGTTACGCTATTATTATAGCTTATATAATGCTTTTTAATAATATTTATTTTTTTTATTTTCCTTTATTTATATTCGTTAATCCGCAATTTTTAAGCGATAATAAAATTATTTATTAATAATATTTTAATTAATTCCGCTTAAAAAGATTTTATAAAAAATGCTTCGCTAATATAAAAACCCGGTTAATCCTATTTATTTCCGTTTATTTATTATTTAATAGTAATTAATTTTTTCGACGGAGTTTATACGAATTATTATTATAGCGGCCGCGGTAAAAATTATTTATTTATAATTTAGCGTAAAAAGGTAAATTTTTTTTTTATAAATATAATTATTTCCGTATATTTATATTTATTATAGCTTAATAATTTAAGCACGATAGCGCTTAAAAGCGCAAATATA
Organism: Pestalotiopsis fici W106-1; assembly: GCF_000516985.1. Classification (NCBI taxonomy): domain Eukaryota; kingdom Fungi; phylum Ascomycota; class Sordariomycetes; order Amphisphaeriales; family Sporocadaceae; genus Pestalotiopsis; species Pestalotiopsis fici. The sequence goes on along the minus strand of NW_006917091.1, from coordinate 1,500,138 downwards.
CCGATGCTACCCGTTTTAATAAATTTAATAGCACCCGCTTTATTATTACCGATATAAATTTATATAAAGCTATTATTATTAAGCTTATAAGATTTCCGTTTAATCCCGCGCGTTCCCGCGCGTTTTTAGTCCGTTATACGCTAATATATTTAAAAAGATTTGTTACGAACATGCACCCTTGCATAAGAACAAATAAATGTGTTGGCGCTTAAGGAAAGAAGGGAGGGGCTTAGCACCGAAAGCCGGGAATAGGTTAAGACGGGAACCACCATCCTTAATAGCTGCCAACCAGTTGCCTGACAGGATTATAGTCTTGGCAATAATCTAAACGGTTGGATTATTAGGATTATTGAATTTTATCGATTTTAGGGCTATAAAGTCGATTTGGCATTATAATCTAAGGGATATTAGTAAGGGAATAAACGGATATATATTATAAAAGGACTTCTTATATAGATAGTTATTATTTTAGTGATTAATTTAAGCATTTATTTTATTTATAGGTGAAGTATTTAATACGCTTTAACGATTTTATTTGTGAATTAGTTTAATTACCTTTATTTTTAAAATACTTTTTGCTTAATACCTTTTTTAAGACTACTGCTCCCTGTTAGCATAAACCCCAATACCCCTTATATTTTAGGTTTATTTTGGAAACCCGTAGTGTAGTCGTTATAAGATTTGGCGTATTTATATCGATAACGAATTTAACCGTCGTCGTCGTATTTACTCCACTTTTATTAAGGTTCGCGGCAATTGCCGTAATTTTAATAATATTAATAATAATAATTTTGCTTAAATACCTCGCTTTTTAAGCACGCGTATTTGCGCTTATTTACGGTTATTTATAGTTTTTTGCGGTTATTTATGGTTTTTTACGGTAATTTTTAGTTATACCCGCGTAATAGCTTTTAGCTAATTATATAATTATATAAATTTAGATTTTATTTAATAAATATAAATTTTTACGCTTATTTATTTTAAATTTTATGCGTTTTCCCGTGGTTTTTTATATTTTTTATCGTTTAAATTACGTTTTTATTTTTATTACGAAATTTATAATATTTATAATTTTTGCTAAAATTTCCCTATTGCACTTTAAATTTTGCGCGATTTTTTAGGGAGTTCCCGACAAATTACGGGAATCTCCTATTTTGCTACGGAATTTATAATATCTATAATTTTTGCTAGAATTTCCCTATTATATTTTGGATTTTATGCGATTTTTTAGGAAATTCCCGGCAGATTATAAAAATTTCCTATTTTGCTGCGAAATTTATAATATTTGCAGATTTTATCGCAAAAATCCTAAATACCGAAAATCTTATTAAAAATTTCCCGGTATTTATATATTTTATTATAAATTAAAATTAATTGTTGCACGGATGTTAATACAGCATCGTATAATGCATAAAATTAGCTTTATAACGCATATTATATCGTTATAATAGCTATAAAACCCTTCGAAATATTATTAAATAACGATATATAGGAAATCAGTAAAACTTACCCTATACTAACCTATAGTTAGTATAGCACTATTTATAGCCATTATTTATAGTGCTATATAGTTAATAAGGCATTATAATTAATTATTATAGCTATTATAGCTATTAGAACCTATTAGAATTTAGTAAAACGTTCTATTAAATCCAGCCTTACTAAATATAGCTAATGCACCTGGCTATAATGGCCCTAGGTTATAAGGTAACCTATATTATAAAAATCTATAAATTTCGATAATTTTTTCGATTATAAATCAACCTTATTATTAATTAATTTAATTATAAATCCAATTTATTAGTAATATATTCCAAAATATTTTTATTAGTTAATTTTATAGGTATAAAAGGTAGTTATTCCTCCGTAATTAGTTATTTTTTCCTTAAGCTTTAATAAATCAGTTATATAACCTTATAACTACTCCTATGGCCTGATTTTACGAATTATAAAGAACGCTTCCCTATGCCTAAATTATATAATCCACTAATTATACCTTAGAATATTAATTTATATATATTATTAATAAATTATAAATATTAATCGACGTTTTTTAGAATTTGCGCGGTTTATTTTTTTTTTTTATTATTTTTAAAAGAATTCGAAATAATAATTAATAATTCCTTTTTTTAAGAAGCGCCTTTTTAAAATCACCTATTATTTTTTAAAAAATGCCTTATTTACGTTATAATTTCGAAAAATATTAAAAATGGCTAACGAACTAATATCGCTTTAATTAAAAGATTTTATTTTTTTTTGCTATTTTGCGAAAACGCTATTATATTAATATAATTCGCTATACCTTATATAATCGATTTTAAAAATAAAGCGTTATACCTAATTAAAAGCAAACGATTATAAATAATTCCTTTATTTAATATATTCGTAAAAAAATTTTTTAATACGGTATAATTAATAATAATTTAAAGCGCGTAATAAAAAAAGCGGGATATATTATTTTTTTATATACTATTTTCTAAATCCGCTTAAATTTAAATATATATCGCAAATATATTTTAAAATAGCTTATAAAAAAACCAAATATATTATAAACGTTTTTTTTAGCAGAAAATATCCGAAAGGTTATTATTTAGCGTATTAGCCGATTTAATTTTTAAAATTATTTACGATAACGGAAATTTTTTATATTATTTAATTTATTATAGGAGGTATACCGGAAATTTTATTTAAATTATATTTAATAATAACGTAACCATTTATATCGACGAAAAAGAAGATAGATTATACCTGGACCAAATTTTACTTAATATATCGATATATATTATAAATTATCCTATTACGGTTTTAAAATATATATTATAATTAATGCTTATTCGCGATTTATTACCTAATATTATTATAAATATTTAATATATTATGCCCGAAATATAATCGCATAATATTTTAAAATTATCGATTAATGGGATTTTATCCCGTTAATATTACGTTTTAACCGTAAAGGTAAAATTATTTTATACGTATTGGCTTATTGGTTTTTATCGTAAATTACGCCGAATCGGCGGTAATTAAAGAATTTTCGTCTTTAAAAACCTGGTTTACGATAAATAGTTTTTAATAAATTTATATTTATCGATGACCTTATATATAAAGCTATATTAGCAGGAAATCGAAAAAAGGAGATAATTATCCGTATTTATTAATCGTTTAGGACTAGCACTTTAAATTAATAAATTAAATTATAATAAAAATAATTATACGAAGGATAAACGCTTTTTTAGCGGGTAAATTATAATTTAATAATAATTTTGCCTTTCGATCGTACTCGTTTTTACGTAATTATCCGTATATTAATTTAAATAAAAATATTTCGGCAAATTAGCTAAGCAAAATTATTAATTTAAGCATTAATTCGCGGATTAAATTGCGTTAATTTAAATTTATATACCTATTATTTATATTAAATTCTAAGATTTTATATAATTATAAAATAACTATAAAATCCGGAAATAATCTAGGCGATTATACGTTATTTTTAGTATTTTATAAGTATTATATAATATATTTAATTTTTTTTTTATATAAAAATAGCCGTATGCTACTCGATCGAAAACGCTAACGGATTTTAATAAAGCAATTTAATAAATCGGAAAATATTAAAATCGAGGTATATTTACCTTAAATTATAATAAATATTTATTTTATATATATAAAAAAGCTTAGTAATTTGCCGTTATTACGGGATAAAAGCAAAAAAAACGCTTTTTTTTATATAATATAAATAATTTCGCGATAAGCTAAATAAATATATTAAAAGGCAATTCGAATTAAAGATTAATTTGCTTCCGAGGCCTTATTTAAATAAAAAAAAGCTTCGAAAAATTTTAGTAAAATCTAGTTTAATCGGAAACCCTAATATAATTTTAAATAAGATTTATAGCGACGATAATATCGATTTATAGCGAAAAATATAATAATTAAAAAAAATATATAATTTTATTATTATAATATTTACGAAAAAAAAAATAATGTTCTAAGGTATAATTGGTGGATCATAAACTTAGGCACAGGGAAGCGTTTATATAATTCGTAAAATCAGGCCGTAAAAGGTAGTTATAAGGCTATATAACTGATTTTATTAAAGCTTAAAGAAAGAATAATTAATTACGGAGGAATAACTACCTTTTATACCTATAAAATCAACTAATAAAAATATTTTAGAATATATTATTAATAAATTAGATTTATAATTAAGTTAATTAGTAATAAAATTAATTTATAATCGAAGAAACTATAAAATTTTATAAATTTCTACGGTATAGGTTACCCTGTAACCCTAAAACCATTATGGCTAGGTGCATTAGCTATATTTAGTAGGGCTTAATTTAATGGAACGTTCCACTGGATTTTAGTGGGTTTTAGTGGCTATAATGGCCATAATAGTTAACTATAATAATTTATTGATTATATAGCATTATAAATAGTGGCTATAAATGGTGTTATACTAACTATAGGTTAATATAAAGTAAATTCCACTGATTTCCTATATATCGTTATTTAACGATATTTCGATAGGTTTTATAGCTATTATAACGATATAATATGCGTTATAAAGCTAATTTTATGCATTATACGATACTGTATTAATATCCGTATAATATTCCTTTTATTAAATAATATCGGTTAAATTTAACAATTTAATAAATTTCTAAAATTTATTTTTAGGAAGTGGTTTTATAAGGCCGTTTGCTGGTATATCGTTGGTTAAAATATATTCGATTCGAATATTTTTATTTTCAACCTTTTGCCGTATGTAAAAATACCGTATAATAATATATTTAATACGCTAGTGATATTCCGGATTATATGCTAAATTTATAGCCCCCGTATTATTTTTTTTAATTAATACGGTATTTATATTAATACCGATTTCCGTAAAGAGATTTTTTAACTATATTGCTTTACGGATAGCCTGCTTTAATTCGTTAAATTCGGCTTTAATGGTTAATAAAAAAAATTATAAATTGCCGTTTCGATTTTTAATTTATCGGCCCGTTATTTAACGTAAATAAATAACCGGACGTTAATTTATAGGTTTCGTAATTATTAGCAAAATCGGCATCGGAATAACCTATTAATCCGGGTTTTATTTTCCTATTAAAGGTAATTCTAAAGTGGTAATAGGATTTTAAATAATTAAATACCTTTTTTATTTTTTTTATCGTGGTTTTCGATAGGTTTTGTATATATTTGGCTAGATATGCTATAGGGTAAGTTAGGTCGGGCCTGGTTTGGATTATAGCGTATATTAATCTACTTAATAAATGTTAATATAAGTGGATAAATTCCTTTAAAGCCGGTTTTTCGTTGTTTTTATTTTTTGACGTATATAACGATTTTGGGAATTTAGGGCTAAGTGGTATATTAGCCGGTTTTATATCGGAAAATCCGTTAATTTCCAGTAACTTCTTAAGGTAAATTGCCTGGTTTATACGAATTGTTTTATTTTCTCGATTTTTTTTAATTTGTATACCGAGAAAATAAAAGATTGGTTTTAGATTTTTTATTTCGAATTTTTTCGAAATATCTTATTTTAATTGGTTGATTTTACGTAAATTAGGACCAAAAATCAAGAAGTCGTTTATATACGTAATAATAAAGATATTAGAATTTTTATTAAAATACGCTGATTCGTCTAAAATAAGTGGATTAAATCCAAGCTTTTTTAAATTGTTTTTTAGTATAATTTGCTATTAGCGTGGATTTTGTTTAAGACCGTATAAGGCCTTTTTGAGCTGGATTACCTAGGAGTCTTTTTCGTTAATTTTCTATCCGAAATTATTTAAATCCGGGTTTTCGGATAAGAATTCGGATAATCCGTTTATAAGGGTAATATATATTTTTTTATATAATTCCCCGTTTAGGAAGGCACCGATTATATCGATTTGTTCGATTTCTTAATCGTAATAGGCTGCTAAGGCTAATAAAAGCCTTTAGGTAGTGGATTTTGTTCCTATAGCGAACGTTTCGAAATAATCGATTTTATATCGTTATTTGAATTTACGTATAACTAGTTTAGCTTTGTATTTATTGATATTACCGTTTTTATCGGTTTTCCTTTTAAATACCTATTTTACGAATAATGGGATTTTACCGGCTTTTTGGATTTTATTTTAATCGATGGTTTAAAAAGTCCTTTTTTAAATTAATTGCCGTAATTTAGCGTATATAGCCTGGTTCTATTTTTTTTAGGGCTTTTTAATGCCTGTTTTATTGTTTTCGGTTCCGTATAGCCTGAATTTTCGATAATTAAATAATACGAGATATCGGCGAATAATTCGTCGTATTTAACGAATTTATTTCGTTCGGAATCCGTAAGTTTCGGAAGAATTACCTTAATATTCGATTTATTCGGAATAATCGAAAAGGTATTATTAATATTTATGGATTCGGAATCTATATTAGATTTATTATTTATATTGGATTCGTTCCCGGGTAAGTCCGGTCGATCGTTGATTATGGACTTATTCGTAATAGATCGAAGAATTCGATCGTTTCCGGGAGGTGGATTTTTTGGATTTTATGGATCCACCGTTTCCGGGATTTGTGATTAGATAAATTTACCGTTGGTGGAATTTTTATCCGGTATTATTTCCTAATCCGGTAATTCTAAATCCGGTAATTTTTTCCTTTTTTTCGATTTTTAAGTAATAATCGAATATAAGAGGTCCGTATAATTTATAATTTATACGGTTAATCGGGAAAATATACGTAATAAATTTTATTACCGTTATATCTAATTATTTTCCCGTTTTCGGTGGTAATTCCGAATTTATCGGAGTTTTTACGGATTTTTTTCGGTTTATAAACTAAAACCGGTATTCCTAATATATAGATTTAAAATAAATTAGGCTTATTATCCCGTTTTAGCTAGAAATAATTATAAAATTCCTAATAAGGAGTAAATGGACCGGATACTATAATAATAAAATTTATTAAATAAATTATTATTTTTGCAACGAATTCCTAAAGGTTTTTCGGGAGTTATAAATCGATAAAAACCGTCCTAGTTTTTTCGATAATAATCCGGTTCGTACGTTCGGCTATACCGTTTTATTTTAGTATATAAAGAGTTATAAGTTCGAAAATAATCCTTTTTTCGGTTAGATAATTTTCTAATTTAACCGGGGAAAACTCCTTACCGTTATTTATGCGAATAATATTCGGATATTTTCCGAATTAGGTTTTATAATATTCGATTTTATTTGTTACGATATCGAATATATCGGATTTTTTTTTTAGAAAATTTAATTTCCCGAAATCCGGTTTTATTATCCGTAAAACTAATTATATATTTATAACCGGAATAGCTAAAAGGGGTAATATAAACCGTATCGATATAAATACGATATAACGGTTTATTAGCCTTATTCGGATTCGTATAGGGTTAGTTTCGGGTAAATTTTCCCGAAATATAAGATTCGTAATTTAAATCCTCCTTTTTTAATTTTTTTTTAAGAATCCCCGTAATTATTTTAGCTATTTTAGCTAAAATATCGTAGTTAAAGTGGCTAAATCGTTTATATTATTTTTCCGTAGCTATAAAGAAATTCGAATAATTAGAAATTAATTCGATTTCCTCGAAATCCGTGGTTTTATTAGATTTCGTATCCGAATTCGGTTCCGGGTAATTTAAACCGATTATACGGGCTTTTTCTATTACTTTTAGTGGATTTATGGCTAAATATGCTATATTAGGCTTTAATTTATTAGCTAAATATAGGAAAAATTTACGTTTTTTTTAATTTAACGTAGCAAAAGGCCTATTTTTAAAATTATATAATTTATTCCCGCTTATAATACCGCCTTTTTAGTAATGCAATTAGCCGGATATAATATTTAGCGGAAATTCTAATACGTAAAGCACGTTTAATAACGTTATTTTACGTATTTCCCGGTTAATTTTAAAAAAAAGCGTAATATTTCTAATTCCTTTTAGAAATACTTTTCCACCATTTATAATAATCGGTAAAAAATCCGATTTTATAGTAAAATTATCGAATAAGTGCTTATTATTCGATATATGCTTTAAAAAGCCTATATTGTATAACTACTAGTCCTTAGGAAAGGTGGTTAATTTCTTTTTCGAAATTTTCGAATTATTCGAAATATTCGAAAAAGTATAAAACGATTCGTTTTCGTCCGAATCTTCGTTACGGGGTAAATTTCCCTATTTTTTAGATTTCTGGTTTGTGGTAGAATTCGACTTATTCGAATTATTCGAATTATTGGATTTATTCGAATTATTCGGTTTTTTCCCTTTATTCGATTTATTCGAATTCTTCCTATTTCCGCTTTGGGTTCCCCGTTAATTTTGATTAGATCGGGGGAACCGGGATTTTTTATTATCCGTATAATAAGAATTTCCTATAGCCGTATCCGGATCCCGTCGGTTTTTATCTAAAATATCCGTAATTAACCCTTTAAGGGTAAATGGATTTATAAATCGTAAAGCACTGCGTTAACGGTTAGCCTATATAGGGTAAGCTGATTAGAAGGCTGCAATAAAAATCGTTTTTTAATCGATATTATCGATTTTAACCCTAACGCTTAAAAGCTTTAAAATATATCCTTTAAAAATAGATATAAATTCGTTTAACGAATTATAATTCTCGAATTTAATAATATAAAATTCGAAATATAATTATTAACGTAATATGGGTCCGGTGCCTTAATAGGCTAATTATAAAGTCGATAAGGCTTTATATAGATTTATTTTATCGAATATTAAATTTAACGGTTTTGTTATTAAATTCTAACGAATTAAAAATAATGCCTAGGCTTTCTAAATATCGGTTATACCGTTATATATATCGGTAATTTTAAAAAACCGATCGATTCTTAGCAATTTAAAATATAACTGCAACATAGATTTCTACGTATTTTAATTTCCGGATCCGGAGAGTTTTTGTTTTTCTAGTATTTGGTATCCGGCAATAATACGGATAAAGTTATTTATTTTGCCGAATTTTTGCTATTATAACGGTATAATTATCGTTAAAAACGGTAAAGGAATCGTTAAGAAAAATAAAAATAAAAGAAATTAATTCTTTTATTTTATCGATAAAGTGTATAATAGGATTTAGGTGCTATAATATAATATAGCAGGTATTATAGGGTGTTATAATAAATCGGCTATTATAATAGGGATTAGTTATAAGTAATTTTATAGCCGTTATATAGCTATAACGGGTAAAATTACTATAATTAGCCATTTAATTATAATTTTCGATATAGTTACGGCTTATATAGGCTTATATATAGGCCTATAAAAAATCGGCTATTATAACGGAATTCTAGAGTTTACGTTAAATTAATTCGTTTAAAAAAGCGGCTATAATTTTCGATATAAAGTCCGGTTCCTAATATAATCGATATTATACCGGACCGGGCTTATAACCTATTCTAAAATATAATTAGTAAATTATAAACTTAGGCACAGGGAAGCGTTTATATAATTCGTAAAATTAGGCTATAAAAAGTAATTATAGGGCTATATAATTGATTTTATTAAAGCTTAAGGAAAAAATAACTAACTATAAAGAAATAACTACCTTTTATACCTATAAAATCAACTAATAAAAATATTTTAAAATATATTACTAATAAATTAAATTTATAATTAAGTTAATTAGTAATAAAATTGATTTATAATCGAAGAAACTATAAGATTTTATAAATTTCTACGGTATAGGTTACCCTATAACCTTAGGACTATTATAGCCAGGTATACTAACTATATTTAATAGGGCTTAATCTAATAGAACGTTCCACTAGATTCCAATAGGTTTTAATAGCTATAATAGCCATAATAATTAACTATAATAACTTATTAATTATATAGCATTATAAATAATGGCTATAAATGGTGTTATACTAATTATAGGTTAGTATAGGGTAAATTCTACTGATTTCCTATATATCGTTATTTAACGATATTTCGATAGGTTTTATAGCTATTATAACGATATAATATGCGTTATAAAGCTAATTTTATGCACTATACGATGCTATATTAACATCCGTGCAACAAATAATAATATATAAAAGTAAATATACGAATTTAAATATAAATAAATAAAAGGTATTCTTTTTTTTATGCGTTTTTATATTATATTAAATTTATAAATATAAAAAATAATAATAGCAAAATATAATAAATTTAAACGACTGGAAATAATTGCGTATAAATGCAACTAATAAATTAAATAAACGAAAAGCGAATATTATTAATAAATAATTGCGTATAAACGAAAACGAATTTATTTTTTTTATTTATAGCTACCGCACGATAATATAATACTATATCCGCCAGGCTTAAGAATTTATCGGATAAGTTATTAAGTTCCTTATTTTTAAATATATTATTAAATAAATAAAGGAGGTTAACTAACTAATCCCGTTAAGCGGCCTTATTTTATATCCTTATATAAAGGCTATTAAAATAATTTATCGCTAAGCGAATATTTAAAAATTATTAAAAAGAATTAAGCGATTTACTTTTAATTTTAACGTTTTTATTTATTTCGGATTTAATAATAAACGAAATCCCGTAATTACTATTTTTAAAAGGTAAATTAAAAATTAAGCCCGTATTAAATAATAATATATAAAATCGCCGTTTAACTGCTTTTTAGCGAATTCGTATAATTTTGGCTTTATTAAAAGATATAAAAAGCTTCTTTATTTTTATTTTTTTTAATTAAAAGCGAAAAAGGGTCCGGCAAATTATTATCGGCGGGCTCGGACGGTAATAATTCTTTTTTTATAAATAAATAAATTTTAATATTATCCGTTTTTTTCGTTTTTTAATTTAGGCGAAAAATATATTTAATCTTTTTAATTTATATAAGCTTATTAATATTAAAAAAAAATTCGTTTATATTAGGAGAATTATTATTACCGGTTAAATATATAATATATTATAGCTTCGAAGAAATTTTAGGGCTTATAAACGCTAAAAATAACATATACGCGATATAATTTTAAGTATTACTAAAGATTTTACCGAATAGCATAAGCGTTCTAATAATAATATTATGCTTAATAATTTTGTTATCCGATTTATATAAAAGGCCGCTAATATTTACGATATTATAATTAACCGAATATAAATAAAGGGTTATAAGGATTTTAAATTATATTATTTATTTTTTAGCTGGATTTATACGGTTATTAATTATTTTTGCTTTAACGATATTTTAGTAAAATTATTAAAAATTCCGTATATTTAAATTTATAAAATATAACGCATTTATCGATTACCTAAAATTACGTTTAATGCCGTTTTAAAGCATAAGAAAATATATTATATAATTTGCAGCCGCGCGTATAAATAAAGTAAAAGGCGTATTTAAATTATCCGAATTATCTAAATTAAAGCAAATAAATATATTTATAAAACTACTATTTTGCTTTATATAAATCGGAAGCTTATAGCTAATAGCCCTAATTTTAGCTTTTAATAAAAGGTCGAATTTATAAAAATAAACCGTCTAGCTAAAATATTTAAGCTTAATTTCCCAAAAATATTTATTAGTAACTAAGCAGCGTAATTATATTATAAAATAGGAATTTATTAAAAATAGTAAAAGTTAGGTAATTACTAAATAATAAAAGGAAACGCATATAATTGCGAATAAACGAATAAATATATATAATTTAATATAACTATATTTATGCTATATTTATTATTACCAAACCTAATTAATATACGAAAAATTAGGTATTTATATATAAAAGTATAATTTAATACGAATAATTATAATTATAAGAATACGAATTATTATTTTACATATATAAAAATATAATAATAGAGGGGGGGGGAGAAAACTTTTCCTACCCGTAGGCGTATATATATATACCTTAATTTGGGGTTTTT